>NC_067472.1:158544760-158822260 GCF_947179515.1 Apodemus sylvaticus | reverse complement strand
GTAAAAGTAGAAGTAAGTATATTCTGCCTCATTTATACAAAGGTAAAAATGTAATCCTCGTTTTAATGTTGACACAGGGACCTGAATCTATTTCTTTGTCTCCAGAAATTTTTAAGCCTGCATTAGGGCAGAATTTATTCTCAGGGATAGGTAGAACCTAAGTAGGTAGGCCTACATGTAAACCACTTCTCTTATTGTGAGCATACCCTGTGCCTTTCGTACATTCAGGACATGGCAGAGGTGACAGTTAGTGTCAATGTTTGTTAATAGAGACCAATACTTCAAGATATATTTGTGAATTGCAGGCTCACTTTCAAATTCTAGTTATTTCTCTTTATGGACCAATTCTTCAGTCACAAACTTTGAAAGAAAGGCAAAATAAGCATTTTTACCCTTGTATTTATGTATTCTGTATAACAGCATCTTTATTCAGGCCACTGTGACGTGTCAGATGGATTCAGCTCAGTATTAACTGCTGTATGTCAATATCCAGTGACAATGTAAATTATTGTGATGATTGCCCTTACTACACCCAGTAGATACTAAGTGACCAACAGTAGTAGTTTGTTAATTTTATCAATATATAGATGAATGTTTTAATTCAGAAGATACGTTTTTTCTGTTTTATATTACCAGTCTACAGTAATCATCTAACATTCTTTACATGATCACTATATATTCCTTTACAAATTTATCAGAATAATTAGAATTTGGTGCAGGATAGATGGTGCAGCAACTATGAGCAGGTTCTGCTACCCTTTTAGAGGAACTGAGTCTGGATCTCAGGACCGAGCTGGGTGATGCCTGGCTGCTGGTAACTCCAGCTTCAGTGGAACTGACTCCTCTGCCTTCCCACGAGGGCTGCACTCCTGTGCACATTCCCTCAAGCACATACCCATATATTCATATAAACTAATTCTTTAAGAAACAATTTGAAAGATAAGAATTGACAATTGGGTTTGTCAGTACCATAAATGTCCTTGCTGACACTTTTATTATCTCTCTGAATTAAATCTCCCCTAATAGCTGAACATGATGAGCATGCTCCAGACAGGACCAGCCCATTTCACTATTTCAAGTGGGTCTACTAAACTTGACAGAAGCAAGTCTAGGGTTAGATCTGGGCAAAATGTCAGTTTCAAGATTCTTATCTAGTTAGTAAAAGCCAAGAACATTTCATTCCCATCTCATCTCCTGGTCTCAAAACTGCTTTCACTCCATTGCCCAGGGATATTTTAGTGTATTAGACCTTTCAGGCTGTCTCCAAAGCCTTGTTCTGTTTTGGCCTCTGGCTCTTTGTGTAAATGCTACTTCTGCCTAGAATGCTTCTTTTGTCCATATCAACTATAGTATTTCTCATCTCTTTATATGCAATCTATCTCCTGAACGATTTTCCAGATATATCTAGAAATTTATAGTTTTTTATATTTTTCAATTTTGATCATTACTTCAATACATAGAAAAATGAGTTACTTTGATACATAGAAAAATATATATGTTTATATATAATAAGACACCTAACTGTACCTCTATCTCATTATTATTATAAATTATTATTAACACTGCTGTCATCTTATAGTATAATCTATACTGTGATCTTAAACTATAGTTTACTGAGTACTATTGGTGTGATCAAGCTATCTGGATTTGAAAGTCTGAAATCAAAGATTGTCTCTCTCTTATATATCATAGGTAAGTTAATGTCAAAATCATGTTTCCACAGATTACAAAGGCTGTTGTTTTGGAAATCGTCTAATAGCTATGAATGAGATTGATCTTGATTCCCTTGTTCTGGAGTTCTGGGTGGTCATTTTAATAAGTGGGTACTGTAAATTGAACCCAAGTCTCTGCAAGAACAGCAAATGATCCCCTAAGCCGTTGTCCATATACACAAGGCAGTTGCTGTTGTAACGTTGATAGGTCTACAACCCAGTGATGTCTTTCTCATTAAGCTAGTACATTTTGTGAAATATAAGCATAGAGTAAAACAATATCCTACAGTGTCTTTAAGGAAGACCCTGACTATTGTATATTATTCCAAATGTGAAATTTTAAAATCATAAAGATATAAACATTGAATTGTACTCAAGGTCAAGGCAGTTAGCCAACTCAGATGTCCTATGTTCTCACTACTCTGCCGAGCCATTGTTTCCATGAAATAGAATTCAGCCTGACTTCTGATATTCAGCCTCTATGGGATTTTCCAAGTAAGCATTTACCTGGTCAGTATTGCTTGGACACTTCATAACTCCACAGACACAAAACAATCAAACAAAAACCCCAGTAACTTTCACTACAAGTGCTCTCTACTAGATGCCACAAACAAAAGCCACTGTAGGGATCTGCTTAGTGAAGAGAGAGCTCAGAATTGGTGTTTTGTAGCTGGAGCTCTGGACTCCTGGGCCTTTCAGGTGCCTGGCCATTCTTTCAAGGTTGCACATGCCTTAGTGGACATGGTAATATGATTGCTATTTCCTGCTAGGACAGTGTCAACTTTCTGATTATCTAAGGAGTATTGACTAACTTAGTGGCTGCCCTTTTCTACTGTTTCTAAAACCTTCGTGGCTATTCTTAGCAGTGTTGTGTTTAATAATTTTCTTTGTCCTGTTGTCTCTCCTTCCTTCCTCCCTTCCTTCCTTCCTTCCTTCCTTCCTTCCTTCCTTCCTTCCTTCCTTCCTTCCTTCCTCCCTCCCTCCCTCCCTCCCTCCCTCCCTCCCTTCCTTCCTTCCTTCCTTCCTTCCTTCCTTCCTCCCTTCCTTCCTTCCTTCTTTCCTTCCTTCCTCTCTTTCTCCCTTCCTCGTCTTTTTCCCATGCTTCTAATTTTTCTGATGAAAATCTTTTTCAGACTTACATCAATTTGGGACTTTTGATTAAAAAGATAGTGCAGCAATTCTGTCTTCTCTGCTTTCTGTGTCATTTAAAAGGAGGGTACTGGAAATTATCTAATTTTATCAGCCTTGATTTCCTTAACATGTGAGGGAGGAAAGTAGGACACTCTTATACTCTATGCGTTAAAATTGATGTGAGAATCATGCAACATTCAATAACATTTTTGAATGGTTTGTGTTTGATAAAAAGAAATTTAAAAATATTGCACAGGCAGAGAAAAATACATCAGGGAGTATAAGGGATTGACATGAGTACCCAGCAACCACAGTCAAGTCCATGGCACACGTCAAATGAGAAGAAGTTGTCCTCTAATCTCCAGATAGGTGATATGGAATAAATGGAATACACGCCTCACACACACACATACATTATATATAGCACAGACACAAAATGTATGCAGCAAATAGATACACACACACACACACACACACCCTACACCAGAATCCAGAAAAAATTTTCTGAAATAATAAATCCTCAACTTCCAGAAAGCTGTTATCACAGTTTTTGAATACTTTACAATATTCAAAATACGTGCCAGCATGTGATGTTTCTTAGTCTCTGCTGTTGGAAAAACACAAGTCCCCAGGGCTACACACTCAAGTGTTTTGTGGGAAATGACAAAATTCATCTTAGAAGAGCAACACTGTTAATAGATGGGGTGGCCATTGTCCCGACTCTAACCCTAAAGCGCAGGCTCTAACAATAAGGGCATGTTTGAACTCTGTCATTACTGTGAGAGATACAAACACAGGATAATTACCAGAAAATATGGATTGTAAGGACTGTCACCTGATAGGTTTGATTACAGGCTTCTAGATATCAATGCCAGCCAATGGATTGCTGAGTTTTTCTCCTAAATTCCAAGGCAAGCCACCAACTTTAGTCAATAATCAATAGTTTTATAGGGCTTGATTGCTTTGCGAGTGTTAACACAATAAATACCTTTTCCTCACCACAGCTTCCCATCCTCCTGAGCAGTCTGGGCATTTGGAGTTCTTGGACAATCAAGTTTTTCACATAGTAAGAGCTATGCTTTCTTTCATACACACATTTGAGAAATTATAGAGAAACTATTTAGGTCAGGCCCTGTTATCTTCCTTTTCTGACAGCGAACAACTGATTTTCAACAAATTTCGTCCAAATCTCCTAAGATGTTTTCTTTCAGCACTTCCCCATGTCCAAAGTGCTGCTTATATAAACTAGTGTTTTCAATAGGAAAAAAAGGCTGCAGAGGAGAAGAGGCCACATCCAGACAGGTGCAAATGTCAGCACAGTGTGCAGTTTGGTCCCTCTCTCGATTACTGCACAACAGATGACAACATTGAGACAGCATCTTCTCTCAGCCAAAGTCAGATGCTATATACCCAGTGTGGTATATGATAATTTCTAAATGCTTTTAAGATTTCTTATGAAGAGAGCTCAGTATTTAAACCCAGAGACACACTAAATGGCATGGGGAATGCTGGTGACAGGTGACTGTTTGTCTTAGGAGAAGGATTTTGCTCTTGTTTTGTTTTTTAATGTATATGAGTATAGTGTCACTGTCTTCAGACACACAAAAAAGGGCATCAAATCACTTTACAGATGGGTGTGAGCCTCCATGTGGTTGCTGAGCATTGAACTCAGGACCTCTGGAAGAACAGTCAGTGCTCCTAACCATTGGGGCATCTCTCCAGCCCCAGGACACGTTTTGTAAATACAGTTAAACACAATATAACAGATGTATATGCCATTCTTCTCTACAGGAAAGTCTGTCTGCCATCTGCTGCAACACAGTCAGTTGAGAATATACACTTAGAATCTAAGAGTGTAAAGTTATCCTTTACACTCTTAAAAAAGGAAAAATGAAGAAAGATTATGTGAGTTGGAAAATGAAAGGGCAAGGCAGAGGAAGGAATATTTTGACTAGATTATGTGAGTCCACATACAGCCCAGCTGCTGTGGTGAGTACGTGACTGAATCACACTGTATTAGTACAGAGACATGTGACATCACATAGGCGACAGTGAGCACAGTGTGACCTATAGGCCTGTTGCCAAGGCAACAGCCACCATATACCCAGAGTTCAATGGACCTACGTTTTACCTGTAATTATGTGACCACCCATATATATTTGGGTAGCATCTCTCTCCTCCTCTCTTTTTCTTCCTATTTTCTGCCCACTGTTCCTTTTGTCCCATCCCAAATAAAGCCCCCACATGGAATTGTTTGGTCTGGTGTGGTCCTTCACTGCAGCTCTCAGTTGCCAGGCGCAGTATGCAGGCAGTCACCTGCATGAAACAACACACCACTGCTGCTGCCTGCTGGACTTTAGGGAAGCATGGAGAAACCACACAGAGTGTGGGAGAAAGCAGTCTAAGGTCAGCCAGTCCCATTTTAGAATGCATTTACCCAGTGTGTATCACCCATAAAAAGAGAAAGAGGGAGCAAGGGGGTGCCCCAGTAGGCATCCCTTCCCCCGTGGGACCAGACACACACAGACATGGTATAAAGTAGAGTTTATTCAGGGCAGAGGATGGGAGTTAATGGGGTAGTGGAGGCAGAGAAATGCAGAGAGAGGGAGAGAATAGTGAAGTGGAGGCTGGCTGTGACCATGTAGAGAGAGGGGGAGGGAAGGAGAGCCCAAGAGGGGCAGAGAGAAGAGAGTAAGAGTGCCAATAGGTAAGAGAGAGAGGAGGGGGACCAGTGCCCTCTTTTATAGGGCAGGCCTACCTGGCTGTTGACAGGCAACTGAGGGAAGGGGCATTCCTGGATGTTGCCAGGTAATTATGAGGTGGAGCTTAGACCAAATGCTAACAGAGTGCTTTAGAGAAGCACAGAGAACAACTCTGGGGACGAGGGCCAAAGCTGGGGTTCCATTACTCCTGGACATCCCGTTACCATTTAAAAGCTGGAGAGTTGGCTCAGCTGTTAAAGGATAAGTTCACAATGGAAAATACAAAAGAGGTTTTCCATTAGAAGATTGTGATATATAAATGTTAAAAGATGGTTTCATCTATAGTTCTTTAGTTATTCTGCATTAAGTAGGGAGTAGAATCTAGAATATTTAAGAGTTAATAATATTTATGTTCCAGAAGTCTTATTCCCATCATGCTCCTGAGGCCCAATTGCAAACATGTTATTGTTATAGTGAAATCTAACATAGTTCCCACATGAAAACATGTCCGGAGGAGCATTTCTAAGGACCTTTAGGGTTTGCACTATGGAGATACCATGCAGTTTTTTGCAGTAGAAAATAACATAGATACGTTTTTCATAGTTCCCAAACAGTACTAACAAACAAAGAGTAAGTACCATCTCTGGCATGGAAGAGGGACAAACCAGCAATGCTTTTTCAATAGCATACACATCTATGTAGCAGTGTCAAGTGGAGACCATTTCAGAATCAGAGACACAGGTAAATAGAATACAGACTTAGAAAATGCTGAGTCTGGTTCTGTGCATATTTGTATAGAACATAGAACAGGAAACCTCACCTAGAACATGTTAGTATTCTGTCTAAGCTCCACCCCACACTTACCTGGCAACAGCTAGGTATGCTCTGCCCTATAGACCTGGCCCACTATAAAAGGAGATACTTGCCCCTCCTTGCTCTCTCTCATGGCTCTCTCTTTTGGCACTCTCATCTCTCTTCCTCTCTTGGGCTCTCCTCCCCTACCCCACTCTCCACATGGTCATGGCCGGCCTCTACTTCTCTTCTCTTCTCTTCTCTTCTCTTCTCTTCTCTTCTCTTCTCTTCTCTTCTCTTCTCTTCTCTTCTCTTCTCTTCTCTTCTCTTCTCTTCTCTTCTCTTCTCTTCTCTTCTCTTCTCTTCTCTTCTCTTCTCTCTCTCTCTCTCTCTCTCTCTCTCTCTCTCTCTCTCTCTCTCTCTCTCTCTCTCCCTCTCTAACGCCCATCCTCTGCCCTGAATAAACTCTATTTTATACCATGTCTGTGTGTGTGTGGCTCGCCTAGGCACCTCCTTCCCCCACATTCCCTAACCCCCCCCCCTCTCTCTCTCTTTATGCTCCCTTCAGAAGACAAACTGGATAATAAACTGTTTTGTTGCCTAGTTAAGATTGGGGAAGACAGACACCAGTGATTGATGTCTTTATCAAAATGGGATTGATTCTTTAATCATGACCTCTGTGTTGCATATTCTGATTTGAACCGAGTCAGAATTAATCATAATGTAAAGAAAAAATATTAAATAATCTCTGAGCTTTCTCCTAGAAATAAAACCAAGAGTTTCTCATATGCGAGGTAAATGTTCCACCACTGAGCAATGTTCTCCAAAATTCTGCATACTCCATTTTTTATGCTTTAATTTTTTACATTCACATTTTTCCTCTTTCAATAAAAATAGAACATTTCTCAAGAAATATATCTTGAATGCACTTTTCCTTCCCTCTGCTCCTCCTGTGTAAACCCAGGGCTTGCTTGTTTCAGTCTCTGTGAATTCATATCAGTTGGCTCAGATGTTTTCCAAGACTCTGTTCTCCTTGTGTCTTCCTGTACTTATGTTCATTCTGCCTTTTCTTTGGCAGACTTACATTATCTCAGTTGGGGGCTGGGCGTGGGGTTGATGGAGACATCACTATTGAAGTTCTGTGTTTTGATCTCTCTCTCTCTCTCTCTCTCTCTCTCTCTGCATATCTAGTTATAGGTCTCTGTGTTTTTCCCCACTGTTGCAGGAGGAAGGGTTTTTGATGATATCCGAATAAGGTAAATAAGTATGTAGTAGAATACCATAAAGCACCATTATATTGTTAATTTTTCTATATTTATATCTTGAGAAATAGTATTTGATTTTGAAGTAGGTCTCTGGACTATCTAGTTTCTGATTTTGGTAACAAAAGCAGTGTCAAGTATAGATTCCATCTCCTGGAGAGGGCTTTAAGTCAAATCAGACATTTCTAGGCTACTCCTAGAAGTTTTCTGACACAACTGTGCTAGTGTACCTTAATAGACAGAACATATTTTAGGTCAAAAGTTTTGTGCTTGAGTTGGTGTTTATGTTTCTCTTTTCATAGCCTGCAGAGTACCCTCCCACTTCAAAGACACTAGAACATAAAGGTAAAAACTTTGAATAGGCATCAGTTCAACTTCACTTTAATGACTTCTGTTTGTATTGCTCTAGGCAATGGAACCCCACTGTCTCTTGGCAGAGTGAAAACCATTGTTTTAGAAACAGCATGCATTGTTGAATATTTCCATGGGATGCCCTTACCCAACAACTCAAAAGAATGCAACCCAGTTCCTCAACAGGAAGCCTCTTTTCCTGACAAGAGATGGCCAGCTGGGGATCAGTATCCTCCATTATTAGGAGACCTCATTAGTATCAACTTCATATATTTTAGGAAATTGCACTTGAAAGAATAGAAAATAAAACCTAACTCCAGCCTTCTAAGGAGCCCCAAACACTTCACATTCCAGAACCAGCTCTTTGTGCTCTTTGTTAGAAACTAGGTAAAAGGTCACATTCCAGAGTCCTCCCTTTAAGACCTAGGCAAAAAGGCCTTGAATAGGTGATCCTGGCCCCACAAGGTTACTGGAAATGAGCTAAGCTTATCTTGCTTCTGTAAACTGCATATGCCATTACCTATCCAGGAGTTCACACAGCTATAAACTCCAAGAAAATAAGAAACTAATTGGTCCACTGAGCGCAGGCTCCGATAATTTAAACTGATTGTCCTAAAAACTATGGAGTGGTACAAATCGATTGTCTCGCATTTCGAGGGCTCTAGATGCTAAGGAATGATTGGTTGGTGATTCGTGGGCTTTGTTGTGAACTTATAAAAGCTGTCCCAAGTCTACACTGGGGTCCACAGTCCTCTAGCCATGGGAGGTGTACGGCCATGAAACCCAGAATTCTGGAATAAAGAAATCCTCATGCTATTGCATTGAGACTGTTTCTCGCGAGTGATTTGGGTGTCGCCTTCTGAGGCATGAGGTGCTGGGGCACCCTCGGTTTTTGGGGGTCTTACACACTTCCATATTAAGCCTCAAATGCCCTTAAATTCCAGCCATCTCTCCCAAGATTCTCTCCTTCAAACCTATGGTCCATCCAGTTCCTCACCTGATGTGCCCATTCTCTTGCCCACAAGTTGCAAGTCTACCTGTAAAATATACTTTATTTTTCCTCTCAGGGAGAAATATGTCCTCCCTGTTGGTTTCTGCACAAATGTCCTGTCTGCTCGCTGCTCACCGTGTGCACGGGGATGCAGTGGAGCCGTGGGCCACAATGAGATACACCAGGCCAAACAGTTCCATGCGGGACTTTATTTAAGATAGGGAAGGGGTAGCGGGCGGGAAAGAAGGAGAGAAAGAGAGAAGAGAAAAGAGGGGGGGGGGAAGAAGCGCTGCCCGGTTATATACCGGTGGTGACGGTGGTGACGTAATTACAGGTAAAGGTAGGCTATGGAATTCTGGGTAAATGGAAGCTGTTGCCTTGGCAACAGACCTATACATTGTCTTAATTGTCACTTGTACAGCTTCACAAGCTTTGCAGGCCTCGGGTACCTACACTCCCTAGTTCATTTTTTTATACCTACGTCTCTGGGTTGTAATTTGGTTATTATTGTTTAATGAAATATATCCACAATTAAGTGCACATATTTCTGGGTCTTGAATATATCACTCAGGTTGATTTATTTTACTGTTTCTGTCAATTTGCCTGCAAATTGCTGTCATTTTTTTTAAAACCATGCTGTCATTTTTTTTAAAGCAGCTATTTTCCCAAAGGAGCTTTTGAGTCACTTGCTTTGTTATTTGAACATTGCTATCACTCTACCAGTTAGGTTGAATGACACACTTTCAAGAGGAACGTCTGCATTTAGCTGAGAATTCAACCTGCTTCCTATTCTACTTCCTGGTGATTTGAATGAGAATGGCAGCACAGACTTACAGATTTGCATTCTTAGTCTCCAGGGATGAACTGTTCAGGAAGGGTAAGAGCATATGTTCGACTGTATTGTTCCTATGGGAAGAAGTTTATCATTGGTGGTGGGCCTTGAGGTTTAAGATGCCCATACCATGACCAGTGTCTGTCTCTGCTTCTGCCTCTGTCTCTCTCCTCTGCCTCTGTCTCTTTGTCTCTGTCTCTGTCTCTCTCTGTCTTTCTCTGTCTCTGTCTCTCTCTCTGTCTCTCTCTCTCTCTTTCTCACTCTCTCACTCTCTCTTACCTATATCTCTATCCCTATCTTCTTCTCTCTGTCTTGTACTATCTCATGTGGTTCAGTATGAAAAGCTCTCAGATCTGCTGAGGAGTGATGACATGATGTCTACTTCCTGACATTACATCATGCACTGATTCTATAAAACTGTAGGCAAGATCCAGTTAAATGCTTGTGTTCAAAGAGTTACTTTGATCATGGTGGCTCTTCACAGCACTAAAACACTAAGTAAACTACACACTAGGGACTACTATGAACATATAACATGTACAAAGTTATCTGTTGGGATGTGTAATCTCATGTCAATGATGCATAGTTTTACTAATGATCACTTGTGAGAAATACATGATATTCTTTCTGAAACTTGGAAACATGAACTGTCCTAAAATGACTGTATGATTTCAGCTGCCCACATTGCAACCATTTAGGGCTGCTCTAACCTTCCTTTCTAGCATGGTATATATTCTGTCACTTTTAAAACATGACTTCTGAAATGACATTTGGCTTTCTTTCTTTTTTTCTTTCTTTCTTTTTTAGTTTTTTATTTTCTATATTCTTTGTTTACATTCCAAATGATTTCCCCTTTCCCAGTTCCTCCCTCACCATATGTCCCATAAGCCTTCTTCTCTCCACCCATTCTCCAATCACCTCCCTCCATTTTCTCTGCCCTGGTACTCCCCTACAATGCTAGACCAAGCCTTTCCAGGATCAGGAACCTCTCCTTGCTTCTTCTGCCTTATGACCTCATTGTCCTTCTCAGACAATCAGCATCTGATAGAATATTGAGGTTACCAAAAAGCTGAGTAAACAAATCTGGCTTAGTGTTCAGTGGAACTGTTTCAACACACAGGTGAACTTTTCTTGTGAAACCCAACAACCTGTTATCTCATCCTCTTTTCTAGTTCCTGTAACCTTTCTACTATTTTTGCCTTCGTGATGTTAGGTAAGACAAAAATACCTTAATGTTTATTTAATTAGACACTCCCTTAAATTGGAAACTATGAGGTATTAAGGAGAATGTGCGTAATGACGAGATGCTGTCTTAACCAGGTTTATGGCTCTCACATTTCCTAGATTTATAATTTTGACTGAGCATTTATTTACTCAACTACTAGCTCACAGGCTCTGTGGCTTTCTTGGGGATTGAGTGTTTAGGGGCAAGATATTGGGAGGGAAACCAGAGAGTTCCTCAATCTATTTCAGCTTAACCAGAGAGAGAGAGAGACCTGTGTATATAGACAGGAGAACTGAAGGCCAAGATGCTTTTCTTCTGCTGCCACCTTCCACACAGGTTTCCACAATAGTACTTCCCAATTGGTGAGGGAATCCAAAAACACAACTGCTACTGATCAATCAGCAACAGAGATTGGCTAACATTTGCCAACTAGACAGATGTCCCTTCATTCTCCATGGCTGTACATATGTGTTCTCTGAAGCTGTGGGGTAGAAAAAAATCATCATTCTCTGTTAAAGCAAGACTGTTTGTTATATTCAAGGGCATAAGAGCAGCTATGCTCTCTCTGGTGCTGCACACTGGGTTAAAGACAAGCACCTCACTAATGGAAGAAGTTGCTATCCCATCTTGGTAAATAATTTGCACATAGCTGTACATCCCTAACTGACAGTCCAAATAAATGTGATTTGTCATAGTATGGTGCCATATACCTGCAATAGTAGTCTTTGGAAACCAGACACAGGGGATTCAAAGAAAAATTCCAATCCCTGTCTACCCAGTGACTTCACAAAGGATGCCCTGCATCTATAAGACCATTTAAAATCAAATAAAACGAGACTAATGAAGTTTTAAATTAGCATTTCCAATATTTGGTGTCTTCTGTCTAAAGACTACTAAAACAGAAAAGAAAGGAGGAACACAGGGTAGTAGGGAGGAAAATTCTGTGGGGAAGGCAGGATAAGGCCTATCCATTAATATTCTGTCAAAGCTCCACCCCACACTTACCTGGCAACAGCCAGGTATGCCCCTCCCCATAGACCTGGCCCACTATAAAAGGGGCTACTTGCCCCTCCTCTCTCTCTCTCTCTCTCTCTCTCTCTCTCTCTCTCTCTCTCTCTCTCTCTCTCTCATCACTCTTGCCTCTTGGCACTCTCACCTCTCTTCCCCTCTTGGGCTCTCCTCCCCTCCCCCCTATCTCCACCGGGTCATGGCCAGCATCCACTTCTCTACTTATCTACTCTCCACTCCTCCATTCCCCCCTCCCTCTCTCTCTCAGTGCCTTTCTCTACTTCTACTATACCAATAACTCCCATCCTCTGCCCTGAATAAACTCTATTCTATACCATGTCTGTGTGTTTGTGGTTCCTCAGGGGGAAGAGGTGCCTGGACATGGGCCCGCTTAGGCACTCCCTTCCCCCACACCACTGTGCCACATTCTCAAAACCTCACATTCTCTCTTTTTCAGCCCCCTTCACTATCTACAGAGAGATCAGGCCACCTGTAAGTAGTGACATGGAAGAAAATAGAAAAATGTGGTAGAGGTGACGG
Source organism: Apodemus sylvaticus (assembly GCF_947179515.1). Lineage (NCBI taxonomy): Eukaryota > Metazoa > Chordata > Mammalia > Rodentia > Muridae > Apodemus > Apodemus sylvaticus. Next base: position 158,809,714 of record NC_067472.1, on the reverse strand, counting down.
AGGAGAGAAAATAGAATAGATGAAAGGAGAGCACAGAACAAGGAGGTGCCAAACATGGAACACAGGAAGCTCCGCCATGAATGCTGAAGAGAGCCAAAAGATGATAGCAAAAAATACATTTAAAAATATACACTGGGTAGAAATTGCTCAACAGAGGATAAACAGAGGAAGATCTAATGAATATATAGGTTAAAAAAATAAGAAAAGAAAACAGAAAGTAGACTGAAGCTGATAAATAGGGTGTGACTACAAAGGTGACTTATCAGGCAAGTCACCTTTGTTGGTTATTTTATCTCTTCTGAGTTTTTGTACACTGGTGATGAAAATGAGCATTCTCTGAAAATATTAGCTCAGTGTCTGGGCATAAGGGTAAAATTCCAGTCCACAGTCAGATGAGGCAGAAGAAATGGTTTTGATTCATGGCCATTCCAGGATAGTGAATTATAAACCAACTCTGTTCACGAAGTCAATCTGAAGCTTATTTCCCACCTTCAGTCATTTATGTAACTAGACCTAGTGCAAACTTGGTAACTGTAAGGAATTATAGAACTAAAAGAAAAGACAAGAATTCAATAAAACTCAGTTCTGCATCTTTGATTTATTTGAGGTGTTTTTTGTTTGTTTTATTTAGTTCGGTTTACTTCAGTTCAGTTCAGTTTAGTTTAGTTTACTTTAGTTTAGTTTTATTCAGGGAGTCTTGGGCTAGGCTACCACTATAAATTTGTGGTATTATGTAAACTCCTAGATAATCATTACCAGAATGGTCTTGAGATCCTTATAATTATGAATAACAATTTCTCTCAATGTCCAGTATTTCTGATGTAGGACATATGGGTATTTGTTCCTGATCTGTCTGTAGTATTATCCTTTTATCTGGTTCTTATAACTGTATTCCTATTACTCTCTCAAAGGAAAGAAATTCAAACATTTCTTTCATTCAAATTTTCCATATATTTGGGGAAGTCCATATAGTGTGGAAGTAAGAGAAAAGTACTGAACTAGAATTTGGCACTCTAGCATCAGTCTCAGTCATATGGGAATATGATTTTGGGTAGAGCATCACCTCTTGCTCTAACTGAATCTGCACGTTACACAGTGATATAACTGGTAGGCTGGTGTCTAATCTCACTGAGACATTGCGTGTTTAAGAGAGCACAGTGTAGAGAAAACATCCAGGTAGTTCATGAGAGGTTTTCTAGAGAAGCACACAGAGCTGGAGTGCAGAAAAGATCACTCAGAGCCAAGATGCCTCACTGTGGCAAAGACCCTACACTCAATTTCCACATTAGCATTTGAATATTAGTGCTGTTCAACAGCACTGTGGGATGTGAGGGCAATTGGCTGCCACATGTGCTAAGCCTCTTTGAACATGGTTGTCCTGGCTGACCTGCCTAGGTAGTCAGCTGTGTTCTACTCAGGGAACAGTGTGTAACCCTCATGGACCTGGGGTTTACATTTAGAAATGGACCTCAGGACAGAGAAATGGGACTGTGTGTCACGTCTAGGAAACAGACACAACTGAGTCCCCTGCTGTGTTCCTCCAAGCAAACTCTCTAAAAGTAATGTCAGTGCCAGTACTGTTTGTTCAAATATACACCTGAGCACTTAGGGTCCTGGAGATCCAGTTTTTTAATCCTGCAGTTCAGTAACTGAAACAGGATGGTAGCCACAACATGCATTGTAGAGTGACACACACAAAAAATTAATTGAAAAAATAAGATTGAGTCAATGCTTCATTTCCATAAGCATTTGCAATGGAGATTGATTAAAGATGTCATACTGGACATTAATTTAGCAATGTATACCTCAATATATATTAACATTAAGTTTCAAAGAAGTGAAGGATTCCTTTGCTATCTCATTTATCTTCTAACAGGAGAAAACCTTGTGAAAATTGGACACTCAGACCAACAGAATCTAGGTAATAAAAGACCTTTCTCAACTGGAGCAACAAATGTGGCAACTCTCAATGCAGTTACAAATAAAGGTAATTTGCATGCAATCAGATGTGGCAAATTTAAAAGCATCATGTCTTTTTGTGTGTTTAGACTTTGAACCTCACATTTTTCACTTCAGTGATAATTAATGATTGTTCTCAAAGAAAACTGGTTTTCTCAAAGAAAACAGGTGAATTATATGGCCAGTTAGATTTTAGAATACATTACTTCTGCTCTCAGACACCCTGATTCCCCAGAAACCTCAAGACAGGTTTGTATAATGCTGATGTCCATGGTACTCATAGTTTCCAAAGGTTTCTTACCTACCGATACTTCTCAGCCTTAGTTCCTTATATCTTTAAACAGCTGACCTGTGCTTTCCTTTCTCATTGTCACTCAAATGCTCTTAAAGTCTTGATCTTCATAAACAGAAGTTGATTTCCAAGGGCCTCTAGAACAGAGTCTTTTGCTTTTAGCTGATATTCCATTGTGGAAGACATATATATATATATATATATATATATATATATATATATATATATATATATATATATATATATAATTTCCTCCAAGCCAACGTGCTCCCTAATTGCCTTGTAGACATCAAGAGAACTCTCTGTGATGACTGACAGGCTTATGCTTATAAACAAATGACAATGTGTGCACAACCACTCAGCTGTGCAAAGTCTACTGATGATAATCTCAATAAATATGCTGTTTGTAAGGATTACACTAAGGTTAAATGCTATCTGAGGGCTTCATTGCATTATGTTTTCAAGGGGCACAGACATCCATAGTCCCAACTCTACCACTTTACAACAGTAAGGTAATCCCAGGTTGGATTTGTTCCCTAAATTAATTAATCAGAATCATCACATGTTGTGTCTTATTTATTCTAATTTCTTTATGTGGAGAGAGGTCTATGAATCTGTCACACACAGACATACACACAGACACACGTGCGCGCGCACACACACACACACAGTGTGCTAGATATCTAGATTGGCAGGATGTCAGGCTAGTAGGAGACAGGTTCTGATGCTTCCTGTCTTCTCTTTTCTGTCTTAGAATATCCACAGAACAATGATGTAACTCTCCAACCCCAAGAGTGGTTCCAAATCTTAAAATCCCCTAGGGCAGAACATAGAAATCAACAACAGATTTCATGAGTTCTTACATGAGTCTGAGGAAAAGCCCCTTCAGAGTTGCAGCCAAGCTGGATAATGTAAACAAGAAAAGCAGGCTGAGGCAGTACAAAGCAGAGGGATGGCAGGGAATGGGGTTCAAGTCCTCCCAGAGATACTGCTGCCTCTGCCAAATTTTTCTTCCTCTTTTCTAATATTAGAACTATTGTAGAGCACCATCTTGGCTCCTGTGGCCAGCAACTAGCAAAGGAAACACCAGAGTGGGGAATAGCTTGGGACACAGCCCACTTGGGTTCCTTCTGCATGCAAGAGCTGGGCAGCTCTACAGCTGTCTGGGCATGTGTCCTGCGAGGGAGCATCTGACCTGCAGGGAGTCCCATGGTTAGAGGGAACCCTGTGGTCTGAGGTCGCCACGATCTTGGCTCCTGTGACCAAACACTGAGCTCAGCCAGAGAACTGTGCCACATCTGACATGGGGAAGATCTCACTTCTTGATATTCTCTAGAGAGCAGATAGGAGTAGGTTAATTGTCACTGCCCCTTTACATCAGATGTGGTAGACCTGTGCCACATTTGATATGGGGATGATCCTACTTCCTGATACTCTCTTGTGAACAGATAGGAGCAGGTTATTCTGTAGAGGTGGAGCACTTGAAAACCAGCATCAGCAGAGCATTTGTAATCTGGCAGCAAGCCCTATCCTGGGCTGTTTGCCTTGCAGAGTGATCAGTACTTGGAGGGGGTCTTAACAGCATCTACCATCTTCACTATTGGGCAAACCAGACAGGCAACACCAGGTACACAGAGACAACCCAAATATAGCATTGATTGGAAAAAGGCATACCAGGCCTCCAATGGCACACAAGAGTAGGGCAACACATCAGCAATCTGTGCCAGGGGAATCCCAGTCATCCAGGGGTGTGGAAATAGCCTTACAGGCCCACACCAGCCAGCACCAGCCAGTGATAGCAGGACCAACTAACACCAGAGATAAGCAAATGGCAAAAGGCAAACGTAGGAACATTACTAACAGAAATCAAGGCAATATGGCAGAATCTGAACCCAATTCCTCAAGAAAAGCAAGTTCTGGATACACAAACACACCAGAAAAACAAGATTTGGATTTAAAATCACTAGTCATGATGCTGTTAGAGGAACATAAAAGGGACATAAATAAATCTCTTAAAGAAATGCAGGGAAACAAGAATAGGTTAGAAGTCCTTACAATGGAAACACAAAAATCATTTAAATAAATTCAGGAGAATATGGGTAAACAGAAGCCAATAAAGAGGAAATGCAAAAATCGCTTAAAGAAATGCAGGAGAAATTGAGTCAACAGGCAGAAGTCATGAAAGAGGAAACACAAAAATCTATTAAAGACATAAAGGAAAACATAAACACACAAGAGAAGGAACTGAGCAAAACCATCCAGAATCTAAAAACAGAAGAAACAACTAAGAAATCACAAAGGGAGATAGCTTTGGAGATAGAAAACTTTGGGAAGAAATCAGGGGACATAGGGGCAAATATCAACAACAGAATACAAGAGCTAGAAGAAAGAATCTCACTTGCTGAAGATACCATAGAAACCATTGACTGAACAGTGAATGAAAATGCAAAAAGCAAAAAGCTTGCAACCCAAAACATCCAGAAAATCCAGGACACAATAAGAAGACCAAACCTAAGGATTATAGGTATAGATGAGAGTAAAGATTTACAACTTAAAGGGCCAGCAAATATCCTAAACAAAATTATGGAAGAAAACTTCCCTAACCTAAAGAGAGAGTTGAACAAGAATATACAAGTAGCTTAGAGAACTCCAAACAGACTGGACCAGAAGAGAAATACCTCCTGTCACATAATAACCAAAACCCCAAATGTGCTAAACAATGAAAGAATATTAAGAGCAGTTAGAGGGAAAAGGCCAAGAAATATATAAAGGAAGACCTATCAGAATTACACCAGATTTCTCAGCAGAGACCATGAAGGTTAGAAGATCCTGGGCAGTTCTCACACAAATTTTAAGAGAACACAGATGTCAGCCAATACTACTATACCCAGCAAAACTCTCAGTCACTATAGATGGAGAAACCAAGATATTCCATGATAAAACCAAACTTACACAATATCTTTCCACAAACCCAGCCCTACAAAGGATAATAGGTGGAATACACCAATACAAAGAGTGAAACTATACCCCAGATAAAGCAAGATAGAAACCTTCTCTCATCAAACCCAAAAGAAGATAACCACTCAAATATAAAAATAGCATCAAAATGACAGGAAGCAATAATCACTATTCCTTAATATATTTTAACATCAATGGACTCAATCCCCCAATAAAAACACATAGACTAACAGACTGGAGATGAAACAGACCCTACATTTTGCTGCTTACAAGAAACACACTTCAGTTTCAAAGACAAACACTACCTCAGAGTAAAAGGCTGGGAAAACAATTTTACAAGCAAATGATCTTAGGAAACAAGCTGGAGTAGCCATTCTAATATAAGATAAAATTGACTTTCAACCTAAAGTCATCAAAAGAGACATGGAAGGACACTTTTTACTGGTCAAGAGAAAAATCCACCAAGAAGAACTGTCAATTCTGAACATCTATGCTCCAAATGCAAGGGCACCCTCATTCATAAAAGAAATTTTAGTAAAGCACAAAACACACATTGCACCTAACACAATAATTGTGGGTGACTTCAACACTCCACTCTCCTCAATGGACCAATCAGAAAAACAGAAACTAAATAGGGACATAGTGAAACTAATTGAAGTTTTGGACCAGTTGGATTTAACATATATATATATATATATATATATATATATATATATATATATATATATATATATATATATATATATATAGAGAGAGAGAGAGAGAGAGAGAGATTTCATCTTAAAGTAAAAGAATATACAGTTTTCTCAGGTCATCATTGTTCCTTTTCCAAAATTGACCGCATATTGGTCATAAGACAGACCTCAACAAATATAAGAAGATCAAAATAATCCCATGCCTCCTATCAGATCATTAAGAAGTTAGAGTGCTCTTCAATAGCAACAAAAACAACAGAAAGCCCACCTACACATGGAAGCTGAACAATACTCTACTCAATGATACCTTGGCCAAAGAAGAAATAAAAATAAAACAATCAAAGACTTTTTAGAATTTAATAAAAATGAAGGCATAGCATACCCAAATCTATGGGACACAGAAATCTCATAGCCTGAGTTCCTCCAAAAATAAACTAGAGAGAATGTATACTAGAGGGTTAACAGCACACCTGAAAGCCCTGGAACAAAAAGAAGCTAATTCACCCAGAAGAAGTAGAAGATGGGAAATCATCAAACTCAGGGCTGAAATCAAGTAGAAACAAAGAGAACCATACAAAGAGTCAACAAAACCAGGAGCTGGTTCTTTGAGAAAATCAACAAGATAGAAAAACCCTTAGCCAGACTAACCAAAGGGCACAGAGACAGTATCCAAATTAACAAAATTAGAAATGAAAAGGGAGATATAATAACAGAAACGGAGGAAATTCAACATATCATCAGATCCTACTACAAAAGCCTATACTCAACACAACTGGAAAATCTGGAGGAATTGGACAATTTCCTAGACAGATACCAGATACCGAAATTAAATCAGGATCAAACAGATCATCTAAACAGTCCCATAAACCCTAAAGAAATAAAAGGGGTCATAGAAAATCTTCCAACCAAAAAAAAGCGCAGGACCAGATGGTTTCAGTGCAGAATTCTATTAGACTTTCAAAGAAGACCTAACACCAATACTCTTCAAACTATTCCACAAAATAGAAGCAGAAGGAACACTACACAACTCCTTCCACAAAACCACAATTACGCTGATACCAAAACCACACAACGATCCAACAAAGAAAGTGATCTTCAGGCCAATTTCCCTTATGAATATCGATGCAAAAATACTAAATAAAATTCTTGCCAACCGAATCCAAGAATACATCAAAATGATCATCCACCATGATCAAGTAGGCTTCATCCCAGGGATGCAAGGATGGTTCAATATACAGAAATCCATCAATGTAATCCCTTAAATAAACAAACTCAAAGGAAAAAAACCACATGGTCATTTCATTATATGCTGAAAAAGCCTTTGACAAAATTCAGCATCTTTTCATGCTAGAAGTCTTTCTTCGAAATAACAGGTATTCAAGGCCCATACTTAAACATAGTAAATGCAATATACAGCAAACTGGTTGCCAACATAAAACTAAATGTACAGAAACTTGATGCAATCCCACTAAAATCAGGGATTAGACCTGGCTGCCCCCCCCCCCCATATCTTTGCAATATAGTACTTGAAGTTTCAGCTAGAACAATTAGAGAAAATAAGGAGGTTACAGAGATACAAATTGGAAAGGAAGAAGTCAAACTATCACTATTTGCAGATGATATGACAGTATACTTAGATGACCCAAAACACTCCACCAGAGAATTCCTTCAGCTGATAATCAACTTCAGCAAAGTGGCTGGTTATAAAATCAGCTCAAGCAAATCAGTAGCCTTCCTTTACACAAAGGATAAATAGTCCGAGAAAGAAATTAGAATTAGAAATGACATCCTCCACAATAGCCACAAACAATATAAAGTACCCTGGTGTAACTCTAACCAAACAAGTGAAAGATTTGTATGACAAGAACTTCAGGTCTCTGAAGAAGGAAATGGAAGAAGACCTCAGAAAATGGAAAAATATTCTGTGCTTGTGGATTGGCAGGATTAATATAGTAAAAATGGCCAACTTGCCAACAGCAATATGCAGATTCAATGCAATCCCCATCAAAATCCAAACTCAGTTCTTCATAGTTAGAAAGAGTAATTCTCAAATTCATCTGGAATAACAAAAATCCCAGGATAGCTAAATCTGTTCTTAACAGTAAAAGAACTTCTGGGGGAATCAGTATTCTTGACCTCAAGAAGTACTACAGAGCAATAGTGTTAAAAACTGCATGGTATTGGCACAGTGACAGGCAGGTAGATCAATGGAATAGGATTGAAGACCCAGCAATGAACCCACACACCTATGATCACTTGATTTTTGACAAAGGAGCTGAAACCATCCAGTGGAAAAAGATAGCCTTTTCAACAAATGGTGTTTGCTCCACTGGAGGTCAGCATGCAGAAGAATGTGATTTGTTCCATTCTTATCTCCTTGTATTAAGCTCAAATCCAAGTGGATCAAGGACCTCCACATAAAACCAGACATACTGAAAGTAATAGAAAAGAAACTGGGGAAGACCCTTGAGGACATGGGCACAGGGAAAAAGTTCATGAATAGTACACCAATAGCTTATGCTCTAAGATCAAGAATTGACAAATAGGACCTCATAAAATTTCAAAGTTTCTGTAAGTCAAAGGACACTATCAATTAGATAAAATGTTAACCAACAAATTGCGAAAAGACCTTCACCAATCCTACATCTGACAGAGGGCTAATATCCAATATATACAGAGAACTCAAGAATTTAGACTTCAGAGAACAAAATAACCCTATTAAAAATGGGGTACAGAGATAATCAAATAATTTTCACCTGAAGATCTTTGAATGGCTGAGAAGCACCTTAAGAAATGTTCAACATCATTAGTCATTAGGGAAATGCAAATCAAAACAACACTGAGATTTCACCACACACCAGTCAGTTTTCCTAAGATTAAAAACTCAGGAGACAGTAGGTATTGTTGAGAATGTGGAGAAAGAGGAACACTCCCCTACTGTTGATGGGGATGCAAGTTGGTAAAGCCACTTTGGAAATCAGAGTGGTGTTTCCTCAGAAATCTGGGCACGACACTTCCAGAGGACCCTGCTATAGCTATACCACTCCTCTATATACCTATCCTATATACCACTATATACCAATCCTGGCATATACCCAGAGGATTCCCTGGCATGCAATAAGGGCACATGTTCCACTATGTTCATAGCAGCCTTATCTATAATAGCCAGAAGCTTAAAAGAACCCAGATGTTCCTCAATGGAGGAATGGATATAGGAAATGTGGTATATTTACAAAATGTAATACTACTCAGCAATTAAAAACAATGAATTCATGAAATCCTTAGGCAAATGGTTGGATCTGGAAAATATCATCCTAAGTGAGGTAACTCATTCACAAAAGAACACACATGGAATGCAGTCACTGAGAAGTGGATATTAGCCCAGAAGCTCTGAATACCCAAGACAAATAACTTATCAAATCATTCCCAAGAAATAAGAAGGAGAGGGCCCTGGTCCTGGAAAGGCTTTATACAGCATTGTAGGAGATTACCAAGACAGAGAAGTAGGAGGGGGTTTTATTTGAGAATGGGCAGAGGGAAGAGAGCTTATGGAACTTATGGGGAGGGGGGAAACGGGAAAGGGAAAATCATTTGGAATGTAAACAAGAATATAGAAAATAAGAAAAATAAAATAAAAAATGGAAAAACAACTGTTGTAATTTTTCATTGTGCTTTTGTATTGCAGACCATATAGCTCATTTTCAAAGAGTGATGAGATGCTGTAGACAGAGCTCATGCAAATACATTACAGAATCTAAACAACATGTGTCAGAAAATATAAGTGTGAGGAGGAGCATGGAGCCAGTAGGATTGTGTGTCAGCTACTCAGTCTGTTCTTGGGACTGTCTTGTGATGTTTAGTCAGCTATATGATTCAATGAATAGGTTCCACATTCGTTTGCACGTTCATTTACTTACACAAATGCCAGGCAACACAGACAAAAACACACACACACACATACAGACACACACACAGGCACACACACACACACACACACACACACACACACACACACACATTGGAATAGTGATCTGAGAAGACTGAGACCTAGCTTTACTGAAGAAAACTTCACAGGAATTAAGGAGGAAGTAGGTGTCTTCCACCACACCAGGGATCAAGACCCAAGGTTGAGATGTCAGACCTGCACAGAACTACACTTTATCTGTATGCAGAAGAAAGAAGATAAACTAGCCCAGAAGACAGCCTTCTGGGAAGATATAAGGAGCAACTTACTAAAAGAAAGATTTTTCCAATAAGCTTCCTTTCCATTTGAACAAAAGAGAGCAAAAGTGGTGAGGTGGGCCCAGTTGTACCATTGACATCAAGGAAGCTCAACCTTCAGTCCCAACAATCTTCAGCCCACCAGAGGTGTGTTCAGGAAAGGAAGCCTCTAAGGAAGCAGCCCCAACATCACCAGCTGTCAAGGAAACTGGAAATTGCCACCATGGAAAGGCCAGGTAAGTCACCACAGGTTCCTGACATAGAAAGCCTGTGTAGAAGTTGTTCCCACTGCTCTGTGTCAGACACACAGGAATGACATTGAAGCTCACAAGGCAGAGGTGCTGGACAGTTGTGTGAATTCTGGAACACTGAGCCTCACAGAAAATGATGAATCTCTTTCTGTGTCCTCAATCGTTTACTTCCATGGATCCTTCCATGGATCCACTTACTCTGCTGTGGTAACAGAAGCCTCACATAATGAGTGCTGTCTTTTTCTGTCTTGCCACTCTATCTTGTTGGCTTATGTAGATGGAGAAATATTTCTGGATATCTGTGACTCGATTGTAAAGAAATTTCTATGAGCTTACCCTGCAGATCTGGGGCTGTAAGGGTTTCCTTCATCCTTACAACATTGCACTATTTGTGCTGTCTGCATCCTGTTAATTGTTGATGTGGTTTGTCACAGCCTTGCAACTCTTGGGAAATGCTTCATATGACTGAACATTCTCATAAAAGGCTTTCTTTAAGGCAGATGCTCTGAAATACTGGTGGTTAGGAAAACACAAGTTGATACTTCAATGTTCAGATTCCAGCAGACCTGTAGATGTGAACAAAGACATGTTGGTGCCAGGAGAAATACAGCAGAGGTTTATCTATTCTCTGACTCTTTAGATCACAGGTAGCTCAACTTGCTATCTATGTTAAGAGAAGGCTTTGTGCAATTAGTCCATGCACACACATAGAAACCTCTTTATAACCAGCTCAAAGCCAGATCCAGAAATACTGATTCATTCATTCAAGTTCAGAATAGATCAGTCACAGCTCCCAGTCAGCTGTAACCAGAGTTTAGAGACAAAACTCCCTGGCTAATCTGTGGTTCCATCATGGAAAGGGGGTTCATGAAGGGAATCCCAATGACTTTACATTTTTCTCCCAGGCTGCTCAAGGATACTAGGCCCTGTCATCTCAGATTTTTTTTTTTTAAATTTCTATTGCTGTTCAGAACTGCATAGGCCTGTGGCAGATGATCCCTCTAAGGATTTATGTGAGAAATTTTTCACCTCTGCAAAAAAGAATACCAAGAAAGGAATCAGGAAATGTGGGGGCTTAGGCAGAACCCTGATAGAGACATTATATTTTCTGATTCAAGGCTGTTTCTTTGCCTTTGGTTTCCCATGACTCTTGGGAAACTTACACAGGGTGTGTGTCCATACTTAATATTACCTAGAAGGAATTTTTCATGACAAGGCCTGATCACATGGAATTTCTTGACATTGTATTTGCTTACTTATAAGAGTCCTTTGATTTGAATTACATTTTTTCAGTGCTATAGTTAGAAATTTTCACTTAGTGATAGCTAGTGCCAATAATTCCAGTCTCTGGCAAACTGAGGCTAGCTGCTTCCTTCAAGTTTAAATCACCCTTATAGAGTGATATATTGAAGGAAAGAAGGGAGGTCTATAGGAAGAGAGGCAGACAGGCAGACATGAGGCATATTGTCTAATGATGAAAGGAAAAGGAAGACTCAATTCCTTTGGGTATAAGAACCTATTCTGGTAAATCATGGAGTATTAATTATCTAACTGACCCAGGATTCCTGAGAAGACCTGCTGACTGCTGCAGGGAAGAGCCAAGGCCCAGGATGTGCCAAGAGGGACATCTCAGGTTCATCTCAGTATCTGTTCATTGTATAGTACACAGCGAAGCACAAGAGCCTCCAGGGTTCTGAAATCCTGAAGGGAAGAAGAACCTTGAGGGACCTAGTTTGTGGTGGCTTGGGGCTTGACTTGTGTTATGAGAGAGATTGAGACCTCCGGAGAATTATCACATGTTGTGTCCTCTTGGCAGGTCATAGAGGAGTATCATGTTACTCACATCATCATTCCTCTCTAGAAAGGAAGCTCAGATATTCATTTTTTAATCTCACAATGAGGAAGACTCATTTTCATACAAAAAGAAATGGAGCTTCTTACATTAGGCTGGATTCATGTAAGCAAAGAGACCTGATATTGGTCTTGTCTGGCCTGTCATTTAGAAATATCCTGCCTAAATATTGCTCTTCACAGAGTCAGTCCATTACAGATGACCAATAGTGTCCAGTAGTAGTCAAAGGTCCATTTTCTAGTGCTCTTTAACTCCTTACTTGGAGTAATTCTAAAAGTTCCAATTCCTTGTGTGTCTGGCTGAAGAGTGATAGTGGGTCAGGATGTATGAGAACAGGGAAAAGAGACCATGTACCTAAAAGTTGTATAAATGAAACCATGTTAAATAAGCCAAGAGTTATTTCTAATGATCACAGTTTGTATTTACAAAGAAGCACTTCCTTTTGCATACATTAAGATCTCTTACATGCAAGGTTTTCAAGTGTTTGCACATGCTGAGCACACTTTTCTGATTTTCAAGAAAATGCAGTAACATGCTTGGAGAATCCTTCTGAATGACTCCCACATTTTCCAAAGACTCAAGCTCACAGAATAAGGCAGCTTCTCCTTTAACGTGTGAAGTATAAGCCACAACCTGGTGGTTTATTTGAAGACCTTAAGTGATCACACGTACGTACTTGTAATCAGAACTTGGGAATTGCTAATACGTGAGGCAGTCTCCTGTGGCTACATCCTCTTTCGTTCAATTGCATAAATTCTTTCTGTTGTGCCAAACTCAATAACATTATATGCCCAATTGAAATTTGGCCTTTTGTGTCTGGAGCCATAAATGGCAGATCACAAGAAATTAAGCAGAATTCAGGTGAGGCAAAGTGCACAACATTCTTCAGGATGTAAATACAGGCCAGTGTGCATTTCAGAGAAAGAGGAGGCACACTTGAAGTGACTTATAATGACTTGTAAAGAGGGACCAAAAGAAGTTCTTGGCTGAGGGATCAGCATTGGAGAGCTACCCTGTTCCCCTGCATCACTGAGCAGTTGACTGGGATTTGTGCTTGCTGTCAGAAAAGAATTGCTGGTATGCAATGATATGTCCCCTCAGAGCCATGTTCTCCATTGTCTGGTGTGGGCAAGAAAAATAGTGTGGATTCAGAGTAGAGTGTAAACTCTTTGGGTTATTCTGGGCAAAGGAGTGTTGTGACCAACCTTTTAACCTGTAGTTAAATGGAAGGATTTGCAAGGCTGCTCCACTAGTGAAGGTCAGTTACAATTTGAGAGCTGTTAACCTTGAATGCTAATGAGAATGTGATAGCTGTGTATGTATGGATAGGATTGGGGAAATTGTGGGATTTCAGATATGCAGGGAATTAGAATCAAGGTTGACCAGTCTGTGATATTACAGGCTTTTGGGTAGGCTCATAGGGTGGCAAAGATCATCTCATAAACATGCGTAAGGCTTCAAGAGGAGGACTGAGTTTAGAATTGGGATTCAGTCTTTCCCAATAGCACATGTGAGACACATCTGTGCAGCCATAGGAGGATATAATCAGAAGCAAGGAGAAAACAGGAGAGTGACCTGGAAGACTTCTACATGGAGGTGGCCCAGGAACCCTGGCAAATGTCTGCAAAGTGGGCCATTACCTGAGGAGAAAAGGGAACACAATGTGGATAAAGGAGAAGCCATACTGCAGGAGAACTGGATATGAGGTTCACAGAAGTCACACAGCAGGGACAGTGAAAAGAGAAATTCAGGATGGGACCCAGGAAGAACCTCCTGCAAGCAGCAAGTGCATTCAGATCTCCTGCAGCATTGCTGAGGATGTTAGCCTAATAGGTGTTAAATTATGGTGTTCAGGGGCTCTGAGTTTTAACAAAGACATAGAAAGAGGTGTGTACTGGCAACCTCCTAGATTTTTAGCATTCAAGAGGATGAGCCTGATGAATGACCACTTTGGAGCTAACCTGCAATAACAGGAAGACTGTGCCTCCAGACAAAATGTCATTTGATGTGATTATTCCTGTTTATGCCTGCTGTGAAGTCTGTCATGACTTGTCAGACTGAAGCTTGCATCTACGTCCTAGAGTCTAGGGGAAGGAAATGTATGACACTGCTCTTTGGAAAAGGGTTAATAGAGTGCTGGCATGTTTGGGATCTGAGTCATTATTCACACACAGTTTTGTCTTGTTTTTGTGTTTTTTTCCTTTTTCTTTGAATTCACTTTAGTTTAAAAAATGCTTGATATTTTAAATTATTCTATTGCTTCTAGATACATACATAACCAGTGCAAGTAATAGTTCATTGAGCTATCATCCATGTGCATACACCATTTATTGATTAGAAGAAGAACCTGCCAAGAGCTTGCTCTAAATTTCTCACTTGCTGTGAGATTGAACCCCTCATTCATATTCTCAGTTGTCTAATGTATCATGACATCTGATGATAGTGAAAGTGGAAAGAGATGGAAAATAAAGGGGTGATAAGTCACAGTAGCACAGTACTACATAAGAAGGGCATAGGGGGCTCCTCTTCATATAGGGAGAAATCAAAAGGGTCTCAGGGAAAGTAAAGATAGACAGTAGCAGACACAGACAGATGGTTGAACTGATGTTTGAAGTAGTCATCAGAAATCTTGATGAAGAAATTAGCCTACAGGGATCTTTAAAGGATAAAGGTAATAGGACTAGAGTTTACTTCAGGGTCAAGAGTATGAGTTTAGTAGCATGAGGAAAAGAATTAACGAACAAAGTATGGAATCCATTAACTTATGCAATGCTTATTTTATGTTACTGTGTTCTTCATCAATGTCAATTACTGAATTTTAGTCAGCAATATGAATACAAAGAAAAAATCCATACAAGATATGAAAATTATGCAAATTTCATTCAGGAAATGAATGATATTTATGTTATATATATATATTATGTATATATATATATATATATATATATATATATATATACAGTTTGCTTACGTTCAAGACCCTCCTGTACTACATATGTTATTTTGTCTAGCTTAGGCTACATGATACACTCTTTTGGTATAATATAAAAAGTATATGTTTATTCAAATGGATGTTTTCCACACCTTAAACTTATTTCCTTTTTTAAAGTATAGGACTGTGGCTATGTCTCCATCCAGAGCATCATGGTGACTGACACAGATTTGAGATAAGTACAATTCTACTTACAATCATCCGTATAAATATGTGTGTGTGTTTGGGTACTGAGTGTACACCTGTATATTTATGTGTGTCCATACATGTGCACCTCTGTATGTACATGTGTATGTGTTTTATGCACAAATGAGTGTGAAATGTGTACATATGTATTTGTATGTATGTATGTAGAGAGAAATATAAGACTGTGTGTATTATATATGTGTTATACATGTTATATCTATGTCACATGTTACATTTTTGTTGTTCCTCTTCTTTTTTTAGTATAGAATAGAGTTTACTTATACTTTAGGCCATGGGGAGGGGAGTTAAGAGAGTGGTAGAGGCAGAGAGAAAGAGAGAGTAGAGAAGAGAAGGCCGGCAATGACCACATGGAGAGAGGGTTAAAGGGAAGGGGGAAGGAAAGAGGCCAAAACAGCAAAGAGAAAACAAAAGAACAAAAGGATAAGAGCATCTAATTTCTCTGGTGTGTATGAACGGAACAATGCACAGAGAAAAAAAACACTGATGTATCCTCTATTAGGTTTATTTCAAGTTAAAACAGTATATTTTGAGTTCATAGCAATTAAAATTGATTTTGTTAGATAATATAATAGATTAGATAATAGTTTCTGGCCAAGAACCAGTGTGGGTAGAAGAGCCCAGAGCACTCAAAGCTTTCCTGCCTTGGGAGCCCAGAGGAAAAATTGTAAGGCCAATGTTCAATAATCAGCTGAAGTACATAAAGGTCTCAATTGGCCACAGACACCAGCTTACATGTCTAAAATTATTCATTTTGCTGCTGTGAGAGACAAATGGCTTCTGGAAGAAATATTGCACATAACTTGAACCTCACTCATCAAATCAAAGTGAAGATTCAGACTCAGATGACCTTACTGGATTTTGGACTAACTAAGCCTACATGATGCTTATCACCAATGTGTAGCTCCTAATACAGAGAGAATGGCATCTCCCTGGTGATATGCTTTACTATATTTTGGTACCCCAACATTATGGAATCTGAAAAAGATATAAACATGTTCAAGAGAATATAGATGCCTGTTTCTGCTAGGCTAACAGTAGAACCTTTGGGGATGTTTTGGGGGTTTATACCCTTAAAGTGGTGACATGTATACTTTGATGCTCATTGAGAAATGAAGTTGAAGTGCATCACCAAAGTGAAATAACTTTCAGAGCAAAATTACCACATACCAATACTCTGGAATACAAGAGTATTTGACTGAAGTTCTATGGAAGGTATCACAGTTGTATCATGTAAATAGCATGGGAAAGCCTTCCTCCCCTCCTCATAGTCTATATCAGATCCTCCAGTTTGTCCAGTTCTGCGACAAAATCGTTGTGATGGCCTACCTGAGCTATCTGGCTGAAAATGCAGCATAGTGCGTCACAAAAGTTTGTCAGACTTAGAGTAGTCTGCATTCCTGAACATGTTTCCTGCAAATCTGTCATTTCAGTTTTTAACAACTCACCTCAGAGGTTCACACAAAGTTAGTGTCCCACATAAGGAGTAATAGACAAAGTCATTGTTAGTGACAGACTGGCAAAAAGAGAAGCTGACTATGACCTGTGCGTGGGTGAACATTCTCTACACGGCTTCTGCTGCTGGTGCTCTATGCAGTGAAGCCTCACAGAACACATTGGCATCCTCTACAAATTTCTCAGAAGCTCTTATTTTTATATTAACATATTTTGAAACAGATTTGAGGTTTATTAAAAATTCTATTTAATCCTACAATGGAAGTTAACAGTTGTTTCAAGCTCTTGAGTCTTTAATCAGGTGTCATATGATTTTAATATTCATGGCTACTTTCTTTCATTTCCCACTGCTCTGTCCCTCTTGTTTTTATTGTAACTGAAACTCACTTGGAATGAAGGTCTGGTTTGAAAGTCACTACATATTCCAGGCTGTACAGGGACTTACATAAATCTACCTGCTTTTGTGTCCCTGGCACTCAGTAAAGACTTTTAAGTTTCTGTAGTTATAAAATATAAAATGTATTCTTTGACATTGTCCTATATGTCTATAATGTATCTTGATCACATTTAATCCTTAATACCTTCTGTCATGCTAATCCAAGCTTGTCTGAAACCCCAATTCTATACAAAATTCTCCTACTCTCAAGACTTGCTAAAAGTATTTTGATTCTCACGTGTGTGTGTGTGTGTGTTTGCTGTGGATTTTTATGTGAGAATATGTAGGTTAGAGGCTATTTGGAATTCAGCATAACTTTAAGGGATCAGATCTCTTCTTCTACTCTATGGGATCCCATGATGAAAGTCTGCTTATAAGGTCTGGTGGCAAAGAATTGTCCCATGAAGTCAAGTGGCCTGCCCAATTTTCTGTTTTTGAAAAAAATGCTATTGTTATTCAAGGTGTCCTGCATGTCTGATCTTTTGGGGTTTTATTGGATTCTGGTCAAATTCCCATTCTCTACATTCCTAAAGGTAAATGACTCCTCTTCCTTTGAAATTGTTAATGTTAATATCAATCCACCGATTGTCAGAACACTAGTGATATCTTTCTCCCAGCACTATTCATAACACCACTCCGCACAGAGGGGAAATTTTCAGATTCTCTATTTTCCAAAAGCAAACTGTGGTGTCTTTAGTGGTCAGGTCATAGCATCTATTTCTGGGGTTTCACCAAGAGAAATAGTACTAGCCTATAATGTTATGGAACCTTCTGGGCACTCTTGTTAAAAAATACTTTAGGGTTATCTGGCACATGGAACTTAACTTTCCTGTGATAACCCATAACTTGAAGTAACAGGTAATAACACAGGTGTTTCCTCCCACTTACTTTCCTAAGATGTATGCTCTCCAACTATTACATTGAGGCATTTTCAGTCACATTTTTTATACAGCTTAATGATTCATTTGTGTAGACATGCAATCTCCTATGTTCCCTTGTTGAATTTTAGGTCCTCGGGCCTGATCTAGGATGGTGAGAAGCTGTATACAATACTGAAATATTCATTATGAAGTAAGCTGATATTCCAAGATTCCCTAGAAATTTCTACAAAGAAAATGGAAAAAATAAATATCCTGTATGCATGATCA
Organism: Apodemus sylvaticus; assembly: GCF_947179515.1. Lineage (NCBI taxonomy): Eukaryota > Metazoa > Chordata > Mammalia > Rodentia > Muridae > Apodemus > Apodemus sylvaticus. The sequence continues at coordinate 158,791,251 of NC_067472.1, read as the reverse complement.
TGTTGGAATTATCCAAAAGTAGGAAAAAAAGAAAATAACACTGTGTATTTTGAGATTTGGAAGTGGACATTTTCAGATATGTATTTGAAAATTAACTATTGCCTTATATGGTGTGTTTGCTGAGCATAAAATTGGAACAGATTCAAAATACTTCTTTACATTGGTTAGTCCTATGTAAGGAGATTGTTAGTTTAAGAAATGTAAACCCTTTGTTTTATGATGCTGATAGCATTGTAAATGATATTCTGAAAAAATACTGTCTATTTTTCTCACATGGTCTTCATTTATATCTCTCTTTTGGGATATAGCAGGACTTGGCTTTATGATCCTTTTAATGACATGCTTATTACCTGTTCTTTATGCAAGGAATCATCAGAGGTTTGAGAGATATTAAAGTTACATAACTTCAAGTTCCAAAATCTTGTTTAGCAGTAGTTGATAGCCAATGACTGGTAAGATCATCTTGAAAACTTTCACAACCTAAGATAGGCCACAAATACAAGATTATTCTTGTGCCAGTGAGAACTGTGTTTTCAGAGAGCAACCTAAGGCACAGCTTTATGATCCATGATTGAGAAGGTGATCAGCCAGTACAGATTTAAAAGACTGGTGAGATTTTCTCAGAGATAGATCAACCTAAATCAGGACATGGATGCTAGAATTCATGTACCAATGACAGGTAAGGTCCACACTCTTGAGGGGGCACCTGAGACAGGCACAGAGAGTCTCTCTGTGTCAATCACTGAAATAGCTTTGGTTTGTATAGATAAAAATTGGAGGGGGGCATGTGGGGAGGCAGCATTGTGATTAATCATAAATGAGTCTGCCAACATCTGTCTTTGTTGATTAAGATGTATGTTATCTCCAACTTGAGAGACTGTCCAAGCCTGAAAGAAATAAGCATAGATGGGCATAGTTTCTGTGTACCATACACTTGCCAAATAAGCATTTATCATCATTGTTTGACTTTATAGAATTGGTCACACTTTCTATTACTTCCCTTTAAAAGACAATAAGAAAATACACTCATTGCTGGCATGGTATGGACCTGTATCCCTGCCATATATTGTGACCTGCATTTTGTATAATAATCCTTTCTCCTCCAGTTAGCGTATTGTTGTTTACTGAGTGGCCGACAGTGGCAGATAGCTTCCAGGAAGAAGGCTCAGCATACAGGGTATGCAGTGAATGACATCTATGGAAGTGGAGTGCTTGGGAAAATTGAAAGTGTTGGCATCTGTACTGGCTAGTTTTGTGTGTCAACTTGACACAGGCTGGAGTTATCACAAAGAAAGGAGCTTCAGATGGGGAGAGCCTTCATGAGATCCAGCTGTGGGACATTTTCTCAATTAGTGATCAAGTGGTGAGGGCCCCTTGTGGGTGGTTCCACCTTTGGGTTGGTGCTCTTGGGTTCTATAAGAGAGCAGGCTGAGAAAGCCAGGGGTAGCAAGCCAGTAAGAAACATTCCTCCATGGCCTTTGCATCAGCTCCTGCTTCCTGACCTTGAGTTCCAGTCCTGACTTCCTTTTGTGATGAACTGCAACGTGGAAGTGTAAGCTTAATAAACCCTTTCCTCCCCAACTTGCTTCTTGGTCATGATGTTTGTGCAGGAATAGAAGCCCTGACTAAGACAGCATCAGTAAGTAACTTTCAGGAGCAAAAGACATAGGAAAATGTTGATAAAGGAGTTCAAAGATAGTAGGAGCTCAAAAATGGTATGGCATCTCTGAGAAAGCAAAGAGTAGAAAAAAATTAGAGAAGGAACAAAAAAAATGTGGCAGGGAAACAGTTGCTTGCTTTTTGTACATATGCAGAGATAAATGCTTAGAATATGGGGGCCTTAGTTATCCCAGCACCTGTTGCTTATATTTTTGACTTTGTATTTTTTTGGTTCCCCAACAATAGGATCATAAACTTAGAAATCTAGGACAAAAATTGAATGATCATTACTATATTTGTGGGACTGTAGATATTTTTAGCTTGTGGGGTGCAATAAAGGACATCCTGAACCCTAGACATGAGAAGGAAAAGGTTCTACTGATGTTGTATCCTCTAGCACTGACTACTGATAAGCCCAAATCATATATACTGCTACCAATTCTACTATCCCTCCTCCTTGTCAGAATACTAAAAACTGTAACAAAACTGAAATAGGAGCCTCTTGATGCCAAGGGGAAAAAAGAAACTCAGAGGAAGACACTGCAAAATATCATAATGAATATTGGGCATTACAGGCATTTGCAATGAATTGTAGATACATGGATAAGGGTGAAGAGAAGGAGCAAGTTCCAACAATACAGGTTCTTATTCATTTAATGGGAAAAAAGAAAGGAAGTTACAGACAGAATGAAAGGATGAGGCTAAAATTATCATGCCTAATATTATTGTATGTCTAGATGTACCTATGATGTAACAGGATTCCTTAGTGGCATTTGAGGGGGAAATGCTCTTGCACTGAATTAAAAAAAAGTCCCCAAAGCAGGCAACATTGCCTCATGCTGCAGGCCATGGAGAGGATAAACAAGGGGTTCATTTACAATGCCTTTTATTTGAAGAGTAGAATGCTGAGTGCAATCTATTTAGAATCCAACCACCTATAATTTAAAAAAAAAATGAAGAAATTAAAATCTGCATGTACCCAATATGGGTCTACTGCTTTTTTCTCTATGACTATACTTTTTCATGGTTCCAATGCTGACCTTTTACTAGTAAAGCAGAAAGCCTATGATAATACACCTATGCTTGACAAGTAGCAATGTGACCACTTAGAAATAATGGAGATATTTCTGAATATATCAATTTTTAATGGATCTAGGACCATCCTGTACTCAAGAAATGACTCTGTCTGCTACCTTGGAGGGACAAAATAATTAAACAAATTTGTGTCAGCAACACAATCCTCAGAATCTTTATAAATATGCTGGAAGTCCATGCATTTCTTTTGGATATGGAAGAATGGGGTATCAAATACAGAAAACTCCAGAGAGGTATGATAATGTCAAATATTGTTCCTATAAAAGATGAAGACATGTATTCCCATTGTAAAACAGGAAGATTTTGGGTAAGAGAAAGCAAATCTAAGAGAGATAATCTAGGTAAGCTCCATTCAGGAATTGGGGGATTGAGGGCTAACTCTGAGCTCTGGAAAAATGTGGATAATATAATCTGTCACACAAAAAGGAAATTCAACTGAGACCTCTGTCAAGACACCTAAAGAATAGGTATATAGGTTGAGGGAGCAGATTAGACTCTGTTCCCTCAACCTATACACTGTTGACACTTAACTCTTAAAATGGGTATGAAATCAGTGCCTACTGAAGTATTTTTATTACAGGTCACTGACCAACCTGCACACACACACACATACACACACACACACACACACACACACACACACACACACACACATGTTCATAAGCTTTCCCCAATCAATGATTCACCTGTATAATTGGATCATCAGACTCTTTATGCACAACAATTAGCCACAGCAGAATAGCTAATTGACGACCAACTTGAAAGCCATTATACTGAACACTCCAATTCTTGGTATTGTATTATATTTATGATTATAAAACAATCTGGGAAATAGAGACTATTGCAATATCTAAAAGGGGTAAATGAAAATATGGAATTAATGGGAACTTCAAAACAGGGATTAAATATAGCCCATACTATTTTCTCTAAAACATATGAATACACTAGATTTAAAGGATTGCTATTATACATTTGTCCTTCATTCCCAAGATTGCAATCAATTTGCCTATAGTGTTCCATCTACCGACTACCTCTGAGGAGATGATATTTGAAAGTTTTATGACAAGGCATGGATAATAGACTCAATTTATGCCAAAGTTTGTATATCAAGCAACTGCAATTGTTAGACTTTGATACTTTGATATCCACATGTGTATATAATTCATTATATGGATAATAAATTGTTAGGTGATCAAAAAGAAAGTTCATTTCTGCAAGTCTAGGCATCGAAGGAAAAAGGGTTGGTTATGGATCCAGAGAAAATTCAGCATGAGCACCCTAAGGTCTTAGGAGACAACTTTTATCAAAAAAAATCTATTTAACCAAAAATAAAGCTGAGTAGAGATCAATTAAAAAGTTTAAATGATGTTCAGAATTTTGTAGAGGAAGTACCCACAACCCCCATATCTGAATTTCTGCTTTTTCTATAATCATCATCACTCCACAGTCAGGGTATTTTTGTTGACTGACCAGTAGACTCCAGCAATCTTCAGTTGCTGCCAGGACCTCACTAGGGTTGCTGCTTGAATATAATAAGGTGTCATTGATATTCACAAGACAATACTTATCAAACATATTGTACAGGGAAGCCATACTTACGACCATTCCATCACTACACTGCATGGCATTCTTTTTCTTTTATCTCTTTAAATCTCTTTGTATTGAAAATAAATTTCCTCTATGGTATACTGTGATCACAATTTCTGGTCCCTAGTTTCCTCTCAGATCCCCCCTGCCTCCCCAGCAATCCAATAACATACCTTCATCCTTTTTTGGGGACGGGGCTATATTTTCTTTTTTTATTACATATTTTATTTATTTACATTTCAAACCTTATCCCCTTTCCTGGTTACCCTCCAAAAACCCCCTAACCCATGCCCCTTCTCCAGCTCACCAATCCAACCATTCCTGCTTCGCTGTCCTGGTCCCTCTGTTGAGGGAATCTGGGTTCTTTACAGCTTCTGGTTATTAAAAATAATTCTGGTATGAACATAACAGAGCATGTGTCCTTATTACATGTTGGAGCACCTTCTGGGTATGTGCCTATTAGTGGTATAGCTGGGTCCTCCTGTAGTTCTATGTCCAAGTTTCTGAGGAAATACAAAACTGATTTCCGGAGTGGTTGTACCAGCTGGCAATGTCACCAGCAATGGAAGAGTGTTCCTCTTTCTCCACATCCCAACCAGCATCTGCTTTCACCTGAATGTTTTAACTTATCCATTCTCACTGGTGTGAGGTGGAATCTCAGGATTATTTTGATTTGCATTTCTGTGATGACAAGGGGTGTTGAACATTTCTTTAGGTGCTTCTCAACCTTTTGGTATTCCTCAGTTGAGAGTTCTTTGTTTAGCTCTGTACCCCATTTTTTAATAGCACTATTTGTTTCTCTGGAGTCTAACTTCTTAAGTTCTTTGTATATATTGGCTATTAGCTCTCTCTTGGATGTAAGGTTGGTAAAGATCATTTCCCAATTTGTTGGTTGCTGTTTTGGCATATTGAGAGTGACCTTTGCCTTACAGAAGCTTTTTTATTTTATGAGGTCCCATTTGTCAATTCTTGATCTTAGAGGATAAGCTATTGGTGTTCTGTTCAGTAACTTTTCCCATGTGCTTGTGTGCTCAATGGCCTTTCCTGATTTCTTTTTTATTAGTTTCAGTGTATCTCATTTTATGTGGCAGTTCTTGATACACTTGGACTTGAGCTTTGTACAAAGAGATAAGAATAGATGGATTTGCATTCTTCTGCATGCTAACTACCAATTGAATCACCACCATTTGTTGAGAAGTCTGTCTTTTGTCCCACTGGATGGTTTTAGCTCCTTTGTCAAAGATCAAAAGACCATAGGTATGTGTGTTTATATATGTGCCTGTCACTGTAACAAAACCATGTAGATTTTTAAAATCAATATTGCTTTGTAGTACAGCTTGAGGCCCAGAAATTCTTTTATTCTTGAGAATAGTTTTCAATAACCTGGTTTATTTTGTTATTCCAGATGAATCTGAGAGTTCCTTATTCTAATTTTATGAAGAATTGAGTTGGAATTTTGATGTGGATTGCATTGAATCTAAAGATTGCTTTGGCAAGATTGCCATTTTTACTATATTAATCCTGCCAATTCATGAGCATGGGAGATCTTCCCATCTTCTGAGATCTTTGATTTCTTTCTTCAGAGACTTGAAGTTATTGTCATAAAGTTTTATCATTTATTTACCATCTCACCAAAGGTATTTTATATTATTTCTGACTATTGTGAAGTGAGTTGTTTCTCTAATTTCTTTCTCAGCATTTTTATCCTTTGTGTATGGGAAGGCCACTCATTTCTTTAAGTTAATTTCATATTCAGCCACTTTGCTGAAGTTTTTCTTTATCAGGTTTAGGAGTTTTATGGTGGAATTCTTGGGATCACTTAGGTATACTATCATATCATCTGCAAATAGTGATATTTTGACTTATTCCTTTTTAATTTGTATCCCTTTGACCTCCTTTTGTTGTCTAATTGCTCTGGTGAGGCGTTTGAATACTATATTGAATAGGTAGGGAGCTCGCCTTGTCTGGTGGGCCTGATTTTAGTGGGATTGCTTCAAGTTTCTCTCCATTTAGTTTGAAGTTGGCTACTGGTTTGCTGTATGTTGCCTTTACAATGTTTAGGTATGGGCCTCAATTCCTGATCTTTCTAAGAATTTTTATCCATAGAAATCATGAAAGGGTGTTAGATTTTGTCAAGTGCTTTCTCATCATCTAATGAAATGATCATATGGTTTTTTTCTTTTAGTTTGATTATAGAGTGGATTATATTGATGGATTTCCTTATAGTCAACCATCCCTACATCCCTGGAATGAAGCCTACTTTATCATGATGGATGATCCTGTTGATATATTCTTGGATTTGGTTTGCAGGAATTTTATTGAATATTTTTGCATTGATATTCATAAGGGAAATTGGTCTGAAGTTCTCCTTTTTGCAGGATCTTTGTATGGTTTAGGTATCAGAGTAATTGTGACTTCAAAGAACAAATTGGGTAATATTCCTTCTGTTTCTATTTTGTGGAATATTTTGGAGAGTATTGGTATTAGGTCCTCTTTGAAAGTCTGATAGAACTCAGTAGTAAATTCATCTGGTCCTCCCATGGTTGGGAGACTATCGATAACTGCTTCTATTTCATTAGGGGTTATGAAACTATTTAGATTGTTTATCTGATCCTGATTTAACTTTGGTACCAGGTATCTGTCTGGGAAATTGTCCATTTCATCCTGATTTTCAGTTTTATTTAGTAAAGGTTTTTGTAGTAGGATCCAATGATTTTTTTTTTATATTTCCTCTGTTTCTGTTATGTCTCCCTTTTCATTTCTGATTTTGTTAATTTGTATACTATCTCTGTGCCCCCTGTTTAATTTGGCTGAGAGTTTATCAATTTTGTTGATTTTTCTAAAAGAACCAGGTCCTAGATTGGTTAATTCTTTGTAGAGTTTGTGTGTTTGTGTGTGTGTGTGTGTGTGTGTGTGTGTGTGTGTGTTTGTGTTTGTGTTTGTGTTTGTGTTTGTGTTTGTGTTTGTGTTTCTACTTGGTTGATTTCAGCCATTAGTTTGACTATTTCCCACCATCTACTCCTCTTTGGAGTGTTTGCTTCATTTTGTTCTGGAGGTTTCAGATGTATTGTCAAGTTGCTAGTGTGTCCTCTCTCCAGTTTCCTTTTGAAGGCACTCAGAGCTATTAATTTTTCTCTTAGGACTGCTTTCGTTGTGTCCATAGGTATGTTGTGACTTCATTTTTATTCAATTCTAAAAAGTCTTAAAATTCTTTATTTATTTCTTCCTTGACCAAGTTATCATTGAGTAGAGTATTCAACTTCCATGTGTATGTGGCATTTCTGTTGATTTTGTGCTATTGAAAACCAGCCTTAATCCACAGTGATCTGATAGAAGGCATGGGATACTTTCAGTCTTCTTATTTCTGGCGAAGTCTGTTTTATGACCAATTACATGGTCAATTTTGGAGAAGGTACCATGATGTGCTGAGAAGAAGGTATATTCTTTTGATTTAGGATGAAATGTTCTATAGATATCTGTTAAATCTATTTGGTCCACAACTTCTGTCAGTATCACTGTGTCTCTGTTTATTTTGTGTTTCCCTGATCTGTCCATAGGTTAGAGTGGGGTGTTGAAGTCCCCGACAATTATTGTATGAGGTGCAATGTGTTCTTTGAGTTTTAGTAAAGATTCTTTTATGAATTTGAGTAGCCTTGCATTTGGAGCATACATGTTCAGAATTAAGAGTTCTTCTTGGTAGATTTTTACTTTGATGAGTATGGAGTGTCCTTCCTTATCTTTTTTGATGACTCTTGGTTGAAAGCTGATTTTATGTGATATTAAATGGCTACTCCAGTTTGTTTCCTGGGAAAATTTGCTTGGAAAATGGTTTTCTGGCCCTTTACTTTGAGGTAGTATTTGCTTTGATATGGAGTTGCATTTCCTGTACGCAGCAAAGTAATGGGTCCTGTTTTCCTGTCCAGTCTGCTAGTTTATGTCTTTGTATTGGGGAATTGAATCCATTGATATTAAGAGATATTAAAGATTAGTGATTGTTGCATCCTTTTATTGTTGATGGTATTTTTATGCCTATGTTGTTATCTTTTGGATTTGTTGAAAGAAGATTACTTTGTTACTTTTTCTAGGGTAAAGTTTCCCTCCTTGTGTTTATGTTTTCCATCTATTATCCTTTGTAGTGCTGGTTTTGTGGAAAGATATTGTATAAATTCGGTTTTGTCATGGAATATCTTGATTTCTCCATCTGTAGTAATTGAGAGTTTTGCTGGGTATAGTAGCCTAGGCTGGCATTTGTGTTCTCTTAGGGTCTGTATTACATTGGCCCAGGATCTTCTAGCTTTTATAGTCTCCGGTGAGAAGTCTGGTATAATTCTAATAGGTCTGCCTTTATATGTTACTTGACCCTGTTCCATTATTGTTTTTAATATTCTTTCTTTGTTTAGTACATTTGGTGTTTTGATTATTATGTGATGGGAGGACTTCATTTCTATTTCAATCTATTTGGAGTTTGTAGGCTTCTTGTGTTGTTCACGGGCATATCTTACTTTAGGTTAGGGAAGTTTTCTTCTATAATTTTGTTGAAGATATTTTTTAGCCCTTTAATTAGGGAATCTTCACTTTCTTCTATACCTATTTTTCATTAGGTTTGTTTTCTTTCATTATGTCCTAGATTTCCTAGATGTTTTGGGTTAGGGACTTTTGAGTATTTTGCATTTTCTTTGACTGTTGCATCAGTGTTTCTATGGTATCTTCTGCACCTGAGATTCTCTCTTCTACATCTTATATAGTGGGTGGTGTGTATCTATTTCTGTTGGTGATGCTTACATCTATGACTCTTTATCTCTTTCCTAGGTTTTCTATCTCTAGGGTTCTCTTCTTTTGTGATTTCTGTATTGTTTTTATACCCATTTTTAGAGGCTGAATGGTTTAATCCAGTCCCTTCACTTGTTTGTATTTTCTTGTAATTCTTAAAGATATTTTTGTATTTCCTCTTTAATGTCTTCTATGTGCTTTCTTGAGTTCTCTCGTAATTCTTTAAGAGAGTTATTTATGTTGTTATTAAGTTTCTCTATCATCATCATGACACGTGGTTTTTAAATCAGAGTTTTGCTTTTCTGGTGTGTTGGTGTAACCAGGAATCACTGTGGGAGAACTGGGTTCTGATGGTGCTAAGTAGCCTTGGTTTCTGTTGCTTTTGTTCTTGTACTAGACTTTTGTGATCTGGTTATCTCTGGTATTAGCTGGTCTTGATGGTTTTGACTGTGGCTTCTCTGTCCTGCAAGCCTGTGTCTGAGTACCCCAAGGAGACCAGTTCTCTTCATGAAGAATTTAGGTATAGAGAGCACTGGCACAGGGTCAACTCTGTGCTCACTCTTTTGTAGGCACTCCTAGGAGACAGCTCTCTTCTGTTGATATTTGTGTATGTAGCTCTTTGGCCCAGGAGCAGCTCTGGGCACAGACAGAAATTGGAAGCCTCATGTCCCTGTCAAATCCTTGGTTCCTGTGTCCTGAACCTGAAGGTTCCAGAGAGGTTTCTCTGAGCAGCAGTGGTAGCCTACCTGCACTCATAGGCCTGTCCACATTCCTGGGAGTCTAGCTATCTTCCTGTGCCACCTGGGTATGGAACCCTGTGGCAGAGGATCTTCTCCAGCTGCAGACAGGAACAGGAAGTTTCCTGTCCTAGGCTGCCCCCAGGTTCCTGTGTCCTGAGGGTTCTGGGTAGATTTCTTTGAGTGGCAGGGGTGTTCCTACCTTTACTCGCAGTCCTGTCCACACTCCTGAGAGTCTAGCAATCTTCCTGTTCTACCTGGTTATGTACCAGGGGATTTTACTGCATTATTTTCTTATAAGTGGATTTATAGATGTCTCTGGGTAGATATATGCAAGAGTTGATTTGTAGGTGTCCTCTTTGCAATGATCTCATTCCATTGTACTCCTGCCAAGAACCAGTTGTTCTACATTTCTTCTGCTCTATTGTTCCCTTTTGTGCTTGCCCATGCTGCTTGCTTCTCGGGTCTAAGGGAATGCAAATGTTATAACTTACAACATCATAGCTGGTCTTCGAGAGAAGCAGGCACACCCCAAACACTAGCCAACCATGCTGCAGAATAATGTAAACATTTTAGAGTGGTGTTCTTTTGTATGAAATCTTTGCTGGGCAGTGGGGTTATCACTTATATAAGTTCCAAGATAAAAAGACCTAGATAAAAATAAAAATAAACTATTCTGATCTCCAGTGCTCTCTAGAGCACCACTTACTTTAACGACATGGGTATCTAGAAAAGGTTCAGTGTTAAATAGAATTTTACTCAATGTGAGGAATAAAATTTGTATCTCAGCACCAATTTTGTGGCTAACAAGGCACTGAACATTAGTTTTAGGGAACCTATGTTTCTCTGGTGACCTAAGATGTCACCTGGAATGGACTTAGATATTTGCCAATCAAACACATTCAGAAGGTATTCTATAAAACAAGAAAAAAATAAAATCATAAGCAGAGTACTACTGAAATTTTCACATGCTCATTAGTGTCACTAGGTGTGCTGAGTCCTGAGGCATGTCCCTCATTCTGCATTGTCCAGAACTGGTGACTGGCAGATAATCACCAGGAAGGAGACTTGGATATGGTAGTGTTCTAGTGGAAGCTTAAGATGACTAAAAACCTCAAGGCAGCAAGAGACTGGGAAATGGGGAAGATTTTAGCAGTGTGCATATGGACTTTATCCTCATCTATCAGCTCTCCCTGGTTTATACCACAAGTAGACCCTGGCGCTGCAAGTTGAGGAATTGAGGAAAAACTTGAGAGGAAATACTGCCAATCTTGCTATTGTTCATTGTCCTGAGCACAGGCCTCATGGGACTAGCTCTGGCAATTTACTCTGCCTGGGATGGATCTTTTCTATGCACACATATGTTCTTTACTATAGAAAATGTAGAAATTAAACAGTATCTGACTGTGCATGGGGTGAGAAACTTTACCAATCAGGGAGGAGCAAATGTTCTAGGCTAAGTTTTAAGTAGAATGTAGTTAATATTGTCTTCCTTTTCTCTAGGCCCAAGGCAATTAAGCAATTCATCCAGACAACAAAAGGGGAGACCTTTCTGGGTATGCTGTCTCACACTTGAAGTCCTGGTATTTGGGAACAGAGGCAATGATGTACCATAATTTATAGCCTATTTAGATTACATAGTGAGAGAATCTATCTCAAGCCAAGCCAATTCTAGAGTGGAGAGGAGATACACCACCTGAGAGGCTTGAGCTTCTCCATCAACAAGTCCAAGAAACTTCACATGTGCTTCTCTAACAAGGTTAACCATCAAACTCTTTTTCCTCCCTGCTTCTGCTGCTATTTTTCTGTTAGCATGGTAAGTGACATTATTAGTCTATAACATGTGAGGAATTTGACATTTCTGAAGAGGCATTCAGTCCTCCATTTTGGGGGGGTGGGGGTTGAGGTAGGGTATTTGTATAATGTAGCCTATTTGCACATAAATTTCACAATTATTATGAAGTGACACCTGGACCTAGATTTCTGAGGACAAGGGGAAGTGTCTCAAGTGAAACAGTACATAGTAGAGGAATTTTTATATGATTTCATCATTAGAAAACAGCCTAAGTATGTGTGTAAACATACATCTTCATACCCACAGGCGATTTTCTTCATTTGAGTGTGATAAATAAGTATATAAACATATAAGTGACTTTATGAGTATGAGTATATCCTTATAGGTGTGAGCATTCATATATTCAGAAATGTGTACAAGTGATCCATGTTAGAGATAGAGGCAGATATTTCTCCTGCCTCAGATTTACCAAGCTTTGGATGGCAGTGATATTGATATTCCCTTTCATCTAGAGTTGGCAATTTAGGATTCTCAAGTTCGGAAGTACCAAGACTCAGAAATCATTGTAGCTGTCAGAAGCTCAAAGATACTGGGGGAGGGTGCAGTTGGTTGCAAAGAATTCCTTATTGCTCATAACTCAGGCTCATTGCCTTGGTCTCTCTGGCCACTTACTTTTAAATGTTTCAACAGAGCAGAAGGGTGATTCTTTCCACAGACTGACTAGATCTACCTGAAGAGACAAGAGATTCTAAGCTGACTGGGTAGAATGACATACCAATCACTCATTGTGAAGTGACTGTTCCTGTCTGCCTTGTGGGAATGCCATGCATCTGCCTCCAACTCTGACATGGATTACTTTGTAGCAGTAGCAGGCTGTAACAATGGACATCACATTGGTTGTGAAGTTGTCTTTCTAGGTCCCTCAGCCTTCTCATCCAGAAAGAAAGGGCATGATTGGACAGCTATTGGGGTCCCACACATTATGTTGAACATTCACAAAAAGTAGGATGCAATAAATCCCACAATTATCATGAGGAGACACCTAGACCTAGATTTCTGTGGACAAGGGGAAGTTTCTCAGGCAAAAAAGTACATAATAGAGGAATTTTTATATGATTTATCATTAAAGAACAGCCTGTTTAAGTATGTGTGTAAACATACATCTTCATACCCACAGGCGATTTTCTCCATTTGAATGTGATAAATAAGTATATAAACATATAAGTGACTTTATGAGGGTGAGTATATCTTTATAGGTGTGAGCATTCATGTATGTGTGCTGAGGTGTGTGTATGTTTGTGAGTCTGAGTTTACATCCATGCATGTGTTTACATGTCAATGTCTATGAGCATGTGATTTTTACATGTGTGTTGATGATCATGTTTATCTATTTACATGTGCTTATTTTAATGTCACAAGACCATTTGGAGTTGGTTCCCTTCATTCTGCTTTACTTGGGCTCAGGGATTGACCTCAGGTCTCCACTAGAGTCAGAGAAACAAGTGAGGAGGCTGGATAGCATTGCACATTAGTAGAAAGGTCAATGCTCTTTAAAGGAGGAAGGTTTGCTTTACTTGATTCTCTCTGCAGGACATGGAGTGAAAGGTCAATATAAATCCCATTTATCTTCATTTTATGAACCAGACCTGATTTCAAAAAAGACCATAGACACTAGCTTCAGGAACAGACCATAAGTCCCAGAAAATAGGTCATAAGACACCACTCTAGGAACAGACCTTGAAATCCAGAATAAGATCATAAATCCCTCTCCTAGAGAATAGCCTGATGATAACCACAACAATGGGGAAATATCTTATCCTAGTTCTGCACTGGGCATCCCTATTTTATCACATGGTTAAATGTTTCTGACAGTAATGCAGATATCTGTGCATACATGATTGAATATTCATGACAGGAATGTGGAGCACTGATTACCAGTGACCCTCTAGTATCCACCAATGAAATTTTAGATAATCTAATCCTTCTAGTGAGTTCCCTCGGTTCCCCATAGAAAGGCCTGCCTTCCTTTGGCTGGGATGCCATTTTGGAGAATGGTTTACCCAAGCGTGTTGGATGTTTCTACAGACGAAATACTCTTTGCTTTGTGCATACTATCAGAATCTGGGGTCTCCCTTTAGTGATCTTCAGACCCCTGTAGGCCCTGAGTAACTACTTTTCAACTAACTCCTCCACACTCTCAAAGAAACTGCATCACATACCATATTGGAGGTATACATTGTGGTAAGCAAGGGTTGTAACAGGGTTTTACACAGACCTGCTTACAAAATAAAAAAGGCACAGATATTTCTACATAGGTTAATGCTATAGGAATTTTTCTGGGCCAGACTCTATGATAGCTCATTTAAGCTTGTCTCAACATGTCCATCAACCCTTTTCCCCATGTGGTTCTTACTCTCTCCTTAGAGCTCCATTCCCTATCTTCTGCTTTTCAGTATCTTTTAGATTCTTATGCATCTACTTTGTCCCTTGCATCTTTATCCTGCCCAGAGGTCTACCTCAGTACATCCTGCATTAGCTAATGGCTGTGAGTTCTTTATTATTACCAATGAATCAGCAGTAAGATAGTGCTTGAGCATCTCTTAGGTTGCCTGACCTTCATGTTTGGCAAGTGGGAAAGGACAAGCATTTACAAATCTAAAACCCAGTAAGGGGCCATAAAAATGACAATGCCAATATTCTGTCATCACTTAGCTCTTTGGCAGTCCAGAGTTAATTTAAATTGGAGAGAAATATCATCAAAGGAAGAAAGAAATTTCATGCCAACAATGGGTAGATGTGTACATGTGTAGAAGTGAAGGTCAAAGGAAAACCTTAGAAGTTGCTTTTTAGGCAACTTTTACTTCACAGTTTCTGAGCCAAATGATGAGGTGATAAGGTGCTGGAAACTGGACTCAGATCTTTGCAGAGAGCAATACATACTCTTAATCAAGGAAGCATCTTGCTAGCCCTCATGGAATATACTTAAAGGTTTTTTGTTTGCTTACTTTTGTTTGCTTGGTGTTTTGGGATAGAAAAGGTATGAAGTGTGGCAGTCAGAGGAGTGGCTCCAACAATTTTGTGGAGTGGCTTCTCTTCTCTATGTCATATTTGGGGATGAAACTAAAGCTGGCAAGCAATAATAAAACATTACAATACAGTCTCACAGGGCAAACTAACAGAGGGGAAAGAGCCCAAGAGAAGACAGATAATCTGAGAAATACCTTTTCCATATTCAGGAGTCCCATAAATAGTTTAACCTACAAGTTATGTGTTTGCAGAAGACCTGATACAGACATTTGTACCCCTGTGCTTGCTGCTTCAATATCTGTGAGTTCATAGAAGTTTTGTGCAGTTAAATGTATTTGTTCTCCTTGTGACTACACATTCCTCTGGCAACTACATTCTTTCTGCTTCTTCTCATTCCGAGTTCCCTGACCTCTGAGGAGAGAGTTTGATTGAGCTATACCAATTATAGCATTTGTTACAGTCTCTGTCTCTCTGTCTGTGTCTTGTTCTCTCCTTTCCCTCTGCCTGTATAAGGATGGGCTGTGGTCTCTATCTTTTCCCATGCTGCATAAGAAAATTTCTCTGATGTTGACTGAATAAGGCACTAATCTATGAGTATAGCAGAGTATCATTAAGGCATTATATTGTTCCTTCCTTATTTATTTTTAGATAAAACTATTGATTTTAACTTTCATATCTGGGCTATCTAGTCAATGTTTCTTGCCCCATTCAAGCAGTATGTGGTATAGGTGTAAATGTCTTAGGGCTAAGGAGTTGACAAGTCACTCCCCTGTAGAGCTCCAACTGCCAGGTTCCACCCACAGAACACTCTAACTACCCTACAAGTCAGCTTCAGCCCTCCCCATCTCCACTTCATCCTTACACTGCAGCCCCAGGACACAAGTAAAAATCCCATCAGTCTTCACTTGAGAAAGTTTTGTCCCTCACCCCAATAAAAGCATGTCAGACACTGTTTTCTGCTCAGGTCTTCACTGTTTTTCACATGAGCACAGGCAGCCACTGATGTAGAAGTTAGGTTTGTTTCTTCTTCCCAACCCTATGCTCCCAGAAATAAGATTCAGACTCGAAATGTATTTCTAATATCATGGAAATACATCTAGGTTCTTCTCTGAATTTAATGTAACAAATTAACCCATTCTCATGTATGTTTTTGCCACATGACTGCTTACCTGTGTTCAGGAACCATGTGTCTGTCATCACATTTTCCTAGGAGAATCTTCAACCTGGCATCTCCCAGAATCCTTTGTGCCTCTCCAATATCCCACCTCCTTTATCCTGCCTAAGGTATAGGCCATCAGATTTTTATTTACAGATGCTACAATCCCTATAGACACAAGATATTCTTTCTACCCAAATCCTCCTATTCTGTATGACTCTGGGATATTCCTATGCCTTCTGACTGCCAGAATTCCTTTCTATCCTGGTTGTAACATAGTAGGTAGCATCTCATATGACTTGCCCTTAACTTAGATTGTTTGACTACTGCCACATCTTTTGAACCACCATGGTAGTAGCAGATTATGCAGTTAAGAGATTAAAAATATTTTAGCATTTATTTATTGCTTTTATGTGCATCAGTGTTTTGCCTAAATGTGTGTACACTCTGTGTATGCCTGTTGGTTGTGGAGGCATAACATTAAGCAACCCTCATTTTGTGAACAGATTTACAATCAGATCACAGAATGGAAATACTGAATTCTTCAGACACAACAGTCTTTCTATCGACGAGAGAGAGAGAGAGAGAGAGAGAGAGAGAGAGAGAGAGAGAGAGAGAGAGAGAAGCAGGGTGAGGGGATTTCCACCTCTTAGAATAGGCAGTAGGAGGGAAACAGAGTACATTAATTGACAAGTATATTTACCTGGAGTCCATGTCCATTTGACCAGGGAGGGGTGGATTCATGTGGACTTCCTGAAGCTTACATGAGATTTTAGAGGAAATTTCAAGTCTACATTTAAAAAACTACCAAAGTAAATTTAAATTTTTGAATTTGCTGAATATAATAATAGTAACAATTCTTTTGCAGGGGCTAGATTAATAATTTATTAGAACTCATTGATTAATATTGAGATGGTGAACCTTAGATTTAATCTGACAATGGCATAGACAGGGAAAAAATCTGAAACATTATTAATTAAATCACTTTCTTAGACCTTTATAACTTACATTTACATATCTTAACACAAATGTTCAGGCCATACATCTTATTTAATCCTTTATATCCTTAGATTTTTACAACTTTTATTTACACATCTTAAGCTACCTTTTAAATATTAAGAAATTTTTATTCAATATATTCTTTGTTTACATTTCAAATGATTTCCCCTTTCATGGATCTTCCTCCCCAAAAGTCCCATAAACCTTCTTCCCTCCCCCTGTTCCCCAAAAACCCCCTTCCAGTTTCCCCATCCTGGTATTCCCCTAAACTGCTGCACTGAGCCTTTCCAGGACCAAGGGCCTCTCCTTCCTTCTTCTTGGGCATCTTTTGATATGTGAATTGTTTCTTGGGTATTCCAAGCTTCTGGGCTAATATCTGCTTATCAGTGAGTGCATACTATGTGTGTTCTTTACCTCACTCAGGATGACATTCTCCAGTTCCACCCACTTGCCTAGGAATTTCATGAATTCATTATTTTTAAAAGCTGAGTAGTATTCCATAGTGTAAATATACCACATTTTCTGTATCCATTCCTCTGTTGAGTGATATCTGGGTTCTTTCCAGCTTCTGGCTATTATAAATAGGGCTGCTATGAACATAATGAAGCATGTGTCCTTATTACATGCTAGGAAACCCTCTGGGTATATGCCCAGAAGTGGTATAGTGGAGTTCTCTGGTAGGATCATGCCCAGTTTTCTGAGGAACCACTAGACTGGTTTCTAGAGTGGTTGTTGCAACCGAAAGGATAAAAAAATAATACAGCCTAACTCCAACCTTCTAAGGAGCCCCAAACATTTCATATTCCAGAGCTTGCTCTTTGTGCTTTTTGTTAGCAACTAGGTAGAAGGTCACAGTCCAGAGCCTGCCCTTTAAGAACTAGACAAAAAGGCCTTGAATAGGTGATCCTGGCCCTAGAAGGTTACTGGAAATGAGCTAAGCTTATCTTGCTTTTGTAAACTGCTTCCGCCATTACCTATCCAGGAGTTCAGGTAGCTATAGACTCCAAGAAAATAAGAGTCTAATTGGTCCACTGAGTGTGGGCTCTGATAATTTAAACTGATTGGCCTAAAAACTGTGGAGTGGTACAAATCGATTGGCTAGCATTTCACGGGCTCTAGATGCTAAGGAATAATTGGTTGGTGATTCGCGGGCTTCATTGTAAACTTATAAAAGTGGTCCCAATTTTGCACTCAGGGTCCACAGTCCTCTAACCCTGTGCAGTGTAGAGCTGTGGAACCCAGAATTCTGGAATAAAGAAATCCTCATGCTATTGCATCAAGACCATTTCTCGCGAGTGATTTGGATTTCGCTTTCTGAGGCATGGAGTGCTGGGGTGCCCTGGGTTTTCTTTTGGGTCTTATACCCCAACAGAGAGCTAATATCCAAGATATACAAAGAACTCAAGAAGGTAGACTCCAGAGAGCCAAATAACCCTATTAAAAATGAGGTACAGAGCTAAACAAAGAATTTTCACTTGAGGAATACTGAATGACTGAGAAGCACCTAAAGAAATGTTCAATATCCTTAGTTATCAGGGAAATGCAAATCAAAACAACCCTGAAATTTCACCTCACACCAGTCAAAATGGCTAAGGTCAAAAACTCAGGAGAAAACAGTTGCTGGCAAGGATGTGGAGAAAAGAGAAACCTTAAGAATTTACTTAATCTTGAAAACTAGTTTTGATCCTGAGGGACAATAAGGGCTTTTCCAGTCCCACGCCCTCCTTACAGCTTCCCCCTCCAGGAGTCAAGGAAAGGCCAAGTTCCATTCTCCAACCACAGGAACATTCTGAAGTAAAAAACAAACAAATAAACAAAAAAAACCAAAAAAACAAAAACAAAACAAAAAACAAAAACAAACAAACAAACAAACAAAAACCTCAAAAGGAACTGACTAATAGTCTCCTAACCTTCTGGAAAGTCCCAGGTAGAATTCAAATGCACTTCCTGCTTGCTAGTCTATAGATTTAAAGGTCAATAGGCTTAGCCAATAAATTTGAACTGTTATCTTACTGATGTAACCTGTGCCCCTAAAAAGTATAAAAAACTGTAATAGTCATTACAGGGTCACCTTCTTGTCACGCACCTCGAAGGAATGAATGAGGGTTGACCCTGACATGTCAGAAAATAAACTTCTTTCTTTTGCTTCAATCTGTGTCTTGGTGTCTCACTTGGGAGAATCATGGGAGGAGGCCTTACATTTGGGGACTCATCTGGGATTTGAGGATATTCCTGAGTGACCACCAACTAGACTGATTGGAGGGGAAAATGCTGAGTTCAACAATAGGTGCCTAACCTTAAATGTTTTTCTGTGTTTGTCTTCCTGTCTTTGCTTTCACTTTTGGCTCTCAAGCAGTGTTGGCTGGAAATCCTACGGTTATTGGTGGGAGGGGTTCTATAACCTGATTTCAGGGGCCATCGGTCTGTGTGTTGATTGTCTTTTTCTGTGTTTGTTGGTGTTGGATATTGTTGGGCATCTGTGAGCTTATCTCAACTCCCCTAACTTAGTTGTTTTGCACAGGAAACATCCTGCAAAATATCCTGCCATTTAATTTTATTCCTGTTTTCCCCACACAGTGTGGTAGGGACCTCCCTGGTGCCAAATCTATGGCTATGATGTTTTTTTCCTGTTGTTTTCCCTGGCCTCTAGTATATATTGCTAGTCCCTCAGTAAAGCTTTGGCATTCTCCTTACTGAATGACCCATGTCTGTGTCTTCTGTCAATCCCCCAGGCCTATGCCTGATACTTAGTACCCTGGCAGCACTGGCGCTATCAAGTGGAGGTCCCACAGAGATCAGGAAAAAGAAGAGCTCCTGACAGGATCGTTCCAAGAAAAGCTGGTTGGCGAGAGGAAGAGGAACGTATTGGGGAATATATGGTGCAAGAAAGGAACGGTAAGAACTGCATCAAGCAAAGTAAATACAGAATCACACCATGGGAACAGCAAGTTCCACCTTACGATTAGTGGATCAACTGGTGGATCTGCTTAGGCAAAGGGTACTGGGATTAAGGTTAAAACAGCTAGGGAAATTATTAAGATTTTGGAGAAAACTAATCTATAGTTTATTCATAGCAGCAGCTTGAATATTCTAGACTGGCCAGGTTAAAACATATTTGCAAAAGAATTTTCAGAAAGAGGGGCCAGAAAGAATTCCTGTGACTGCCTTTTCCCCATGGAGACTAGTCAAGGATGCTCTCTTGAATACTGATGCTAAGGTTAAGTATCAGATGTTTGAGATTAAGAGAACTATCAAGTAGCACAAGATGATGCCTCAAAGGAGTCTTTGAAGGCATATGAATCAGAGAGTGAGTCAGAATTATCTGAGGATGAAGAGGAGACTCTAGAAAAAGAGATAGAGAAATTGAGATTAAAATTAAAGAAATGCAAAGAGCAAAGAGTGTCTGCTTCCCGACCACCTAGTAAAAATCCTTTTTTTTAAAGAAGAGGGGACTTCCGCTCCTCCAGCATATGAACCTTATCCATCCCTTGATTCGTGTTATGAAGAGCTGACACCAAAAATGGGAGTAGTTTTTTTCTGAACCTATTTCTAATACAAAAGCAGCATATCCTGTGTTTGAGATTCCTGATCCTACTCATCCAGGACATCATGCACCTTTGAGTTTTAAAGAGTTGAAGAGGAAGCTGTTTCTTTCTATGACCCTTTAGCCACTTTTACCTCAGCTATTTTTGAATTATATTGTACTTCTAATTTTACTTCTGGGGACTGGCAACAATTATGCCAAGCACTACTAAGCAGGGGAGATTATTTACTCTGGAGAGGGGAGTTCCAGGAACAATGTGTTCGGTTATCTAGAATAAACACAAATGCAGGATTCCCTCAGAGAAATGTGGAGATGTTAACAGGGACTGGACCTTATGCTGGGCTTCATCAGATGCAATATGATCCTGCTGTATATGCTCAAATTTCATCTGCTGCCATTAGGGCTTGGAAACCTTTACCTAACAAAGCAGCTGGGGATTAATTGTCTAAGGTAACTCAAGGACCCTCTGAACCTTTTTAAGAATTTGTGGATAGGATGTTACAACTTGCTGGAAAATTGTTTGGAGATGCCGATAAAGCAATGCCTATAGTAAAACAATTGGTCTTTGAAAATGCAGACAAATATTGTAAAGAAACTATCAGACCACATAGAGCAAAAAGTTTGAATGGTTATATTAGAATCTGCAAAGAAATTGATGGTAATTATGTCATGGGGCAGGTTATGGCAACTTCCATGCAAAAAGGTTCCAAGGGGAATAAAACTTGTTTTGGATGTGAATTACTGGGACATTTTAAAAGAGAATGTCCTAAAAATAGAGGGACTTCAGGTCCTGGATTATGTCCTCACTGTCACAAAGGACACCACTGGAGTAATGAGTGCAGATCCAAACAAGATGCAGAAGGACGTCCCCTCTACCCTCCGGGAAACAGGGAAAGGGGCCTGCTCCAGGGCCCTCAAACAAGAGTGTACAGAGCCATGAATACCCCTGCTATAACACCTACACCAATTCAGCTTCTTCCTCAAAACAAACCTTTCATGTCTAAGACCTTGTCAGAGGTACCCAGGAAGTGCAGGATTGGACCTCTGCTCATCCACCAGAGCAGTATTGACACCTCAAATGTCCCTAGGCACTGGAGTCTACAGACCTCTACCATCTGGAAGTGTGGGTACACAGTAGTACCTTAATGAAAGGAATAAGGATCCATCCCAGGGTAATTGATGCTGATTATACAGGAGAAATTAAAATTATGATGTCTATAGAAAGAGGGGTTGTGGTTATTCCCCAAAGAGATAGAATTGCTTAGTTAGTCCTCCTATCAAAATTCTATACTAATAATGCTATATTTAAGACTTCTAGGGGGAATCAAATGTTTGGCTCCACAAGATCAGGTGCCTTTTGGGTATCATCTTTAGATACATGCCATATACTTACTCTATGGATTAATGGAAAGCCTATGACAGGATTATCAGATACTGGATCAGATACTACAGAAATTCCAAAAGCCTTTCGGCCAAAGAATTGACCTCTAGATGTATCTCAATCTACTTTACAGGGTATAAGAATAGTCACTGCTCCACTTAGGAGTAGCAAGGTGTTAAAGTGGAAGTATGAGGAAGGCTATGAAGGATGGCTTCAACCCTTTATTTTAGAACCTATTCATCTTTAGGGAATAGATGTCCTCATGAAAATGGGGGCCATAATTACCACTCAATTGGTACAAAATATGTTGGATAATCAAGGTTATGGTCCTGGAAAAGGCTCGGGAAAATATTTACAAGGAAAACCTTTTAGTGTGAGTGAAGAATCACAAGTACTTAAACATCCAAAAGATAAAACTGGATTGGGAAATTTATCTTAAGGGTCACTGTTACACCTCCGATTCTCAAACCTTTACCAAATGGAAGTCAGATGAGCCTGTGTGGATTGAACAGTGGTCCCTGTCTAAGGAGAAATTGGAGGCAACTCATCACCAAGTTCAAGAACAGCTTCAGGCAGGACATAGTGTTCCATCTACATCCCCTTGGAATACTCCTATTTTTGTTATTTAGAACAAATCAGACAAGTGGAGGCTCTTAGAAGTTCTCAGGGAAATTAATAACACCATGATGCCTATGGGTCCTATGGAACCAGCGTTTCCTTCTCCTGTTGCCATTCCAAAGGATTGGCACCTGTTAGTTAGAGACCTGAAAGATTGTTTTTATTTTTTACCATCACACTGTATCCCTAGGATTGCAAGTGTTTTGCTTTTAGTATTCCCTCTATTAATTTTAGAGAGCCTGCCTATCACTACAATTGGGTAGTGTTGCCTCAAGGAATGGCTAATAGCCCCACTATGTGTCAAGTGTATGTGGCAATACCTATGCAACCCTTAAGGAAAAAGTATTCTCAGATGTACATAATTCATTACATGGGTGATATTCTTTAGACAGCTATAGAGGAGAAGGTACTTCTCACAGCTTGTGCTGATCTTCAATACAATTTAAGGCCAGATGGATTGATTAATGAACCTGAAAAGGTGCAAAAAGAATATCCATATAAATATATAGACCATGAACTCTTACAAAAAGGAATTCATCCACAAAAATTGCAAACTAGACTGGATACCTTAAAAATATTGAATGATTTCCTGAAATTATTAGGAGATATAAATTGGTTACAGCCATCATTGAGGCTTAGTACAGAGAAATTAAAGCCCCTTTTTGATATACTAAAAGGGGATGCTTTACCCAACTCTCCTAGGAAATTAACAAAGGAAGCTAGGGAATGCTTAGAATTAGTACAAAGAGCCCTCGAGGGAGCTAATCTAAATTATATAAATTATTCTAAAAAAATATTGTTTTTGGTTTTTGCTTCTAAACATTCTGGCACAGATTTTTTTTTTTTGGCAGGAGGGACCCATATTATGTGTACATTTGCAAGCATCACCTTCCAAAATTGTATTGTCTTATCCACAGGCAGTGGTATCCTTACTGTTTAAGGCATATAAAACAAGCTTGCAAATGTTTGGCAAGGAACCTTATGTTATTGTTGCACCCTATAATAAGGAACAGCTTCAAATTTTATCCCAAGGTTTTGCTGATTGGGCCTTAATTAGATGCATTATCAATTGTTATTTTGATAATCATTATCCAGATAAGTTGTATCAATTTTTTAAAACTCATCCAATAGTCTTTCCAAAGATTGTTTCCTCTTACCCTTTGGATTGTGCTCAATTGGTTTTTACTGATGGATCATCCAAAGGGAGAGCTGCTATTATTTTAGGGGAATGAAGTGAAAGTTATAAAAATTCCTAATTGTCCTGCACAATTAGCAGAATTAAAGGTGGTTCAATTAGCCTTGAGTTTACTCCCTAATAAAGCCTGTAATATTTATATGGAGAGTATATATGTTTCCAAAATTATAGAACCATTAGGAACTGCAGATTATGTGGCACCTGTTTCCTCTATTTATTGTGCCTGTTGGAGGTACAAGCTCTTCTATGGCAGCACAAACAACCAGTATTTGTGGGCCGAATACGAGGATGCTCATTATTACCTGGTCCCCTGGCACAGGGCAATCATTTTATATACCCAACCTCCATTGGCTGCATTGAATTTGGCCACCAATTATGATAAAGCCTTGAATATGCATAATAAATTTCATCTTAATGCAAATTCTTTAAAGTTTCATTGTGATATTACCAGAGAACAAGTTGTGCAAATTGTTACTCAATGCCCTCAATGTGCTCAATTCATTTTATCCCCCAATTTGGGAGTGAATCCCCAAGGCTTTAAAGCAAATAATATTTGCATCCCATCATTTTGGAAGCTACAATTTATTCATGTATCTATAGATACCTTTTCTGGTATGACTTTTGCATCTGCACATAGTGGTGAAAAGGTAAAAGATGTAAAAAACAAAACAAAACAAAACATTGTTTACAAGCTTTTTCTTCCATGGGAGTCCCAAATCAGTTAAAAACAGATAATGGTCCAGCATATACCAGTGGATCCTTTGAAAAATTTTGTGCAGACTTTCATATTATTCATAAAACAGGGATTGGATTCCATATAATCCTCAAGGGTAAGATATAGTGGAAAGAGATAATCTTACTGTAAAAAATTATCTTGAAGAAACAAAAAAGGGGGAGTTTTCTGCTCAGCATGCTAGATTGTCTTTTGTTCTTTATACTTTAATTTTTTTATTAATAGATAGAGATAAGCTTTTTACTACAGACAGACATTGGAAAGGTGTGAAGAAGTCAGAGGGTTTAGTAAAATGAAAAGAGTTATCTTCAGGAATTTGGAGAGGTCCTGAGCCAGTGTTGGTCAGGATGAGAGTCTACTTGTATCTTCCCTAAAGATGCAGAAAATTCTATATGGGTTCCTGAGCGCTGGGTGCATCTTGTTGTTATAGACACAGGTATAGACTGAAACTCACTGGAGCTTTGTGGAAAATTCACCAGTCTAGTTGCCAATGGGGATATGTAGCACTGTGTGGCCAGTTGTGCTCTCTACTAATAGGACTACGAGAAGGCTGCAGCTAAATTAGAAGAAAAGAGCAATATATTTTATATTAGAGAATAGTTTATATTTTATTAAAAATAGTAATAGGAGTTAGTTCGAACTTCATTTCTTGGTTCCTGTCTTGTGCATTGCAATGTTTCCTTGAATACTAAACCATGTTAGAGAATAGTTTGTGTTTTATTAAAAATAGTAATAGGAGTTAGTTAGATAGAACTTCATTTCATGGTTCCTTTCTTGTGCATTGCAATGTTTCCTTGAATATTAAATCATGTGTTTTAGTCCCATTCTTTTCTGTAGTTTAAAAAGTCTCTAATGAACAGGAAGAAGACAAGAAGAAATTGAATTAATCTAGCAGATTGTGTGTATTGACAATTTGCTCAGAGTATGAAGATGTGGGTGTGGTTTTGAGAATTTCTGGAATTGTGCCTATCCCTCTAAATGATGAAGGGAGACTTCCTGTCACCTTGTATCACCATAAGAGAGACTTTGGCATTATTGCCACCCCTGATTAAAAATGTCTGGGTCTATGGCACTAGGGCTTTTGGCTTGTGGAGCTGCCGCATTGGGATTATTCCTTCTAAACTGCATGTGCAAACAATAAAACCAGTCTAGAACAGCAACTGAAAAAGTGCTTGTGTCTTCAGCCCAGGATAATGTGCTCAAATTTGGTTCAGCCTGTATCGAGAATAGTTAGTGTATGACAGGCAACTCCTGGAGCTGCCGCATTGGGATTATTCCTTCTAAACTGCATGTGCAAACAATAAAACCAGTCTAGAACAGCAACTGAACAAGTGCTTGTGTCTTCAGCACAGGATAATGTGCTCAAATTTGGTTCAGCCTGTATCGAGAATAGTTAGTGTATGACAGGCAACTCCTTTGCAGTCCACACCAAGCTAAGACAGGGGCTCTGAGACTGGCAGAGATTCCCAGAGATGGGTAATGGGAGTTGGACAGAAGGTGACCTAAGACAGACTCTATTCCTCTTATAAAATACAAAAGAGGGAACTGTTGGGCATCTGTGAGCTTAGCTCAACTCCCCCAGCTGATGTTTTGCACAGGAAACATCCTGTAAAACATCCTGCCACTTAATTTGATTCCTGTTTTCCCACCCAGTGTGGTAGGAACCTTCCTGGTACCTAACCTATAGCTACGATTATTTTTTCCTATTGTTTTCCCTGGCCTCTAGTATATATTGCTGGTCCCTCAGTAAAGCTTTGGCATTCTCCTTACTGAATGACCCATGTCTGTGATTTCTGTCAATCCCCCAGGCCTACGCCTGATACTTGGTACTGTGGCAGCACGGACATTGTTATGTTATCTTGTTCTGTGTTCTTGGACTTGGATTGATGAAATTTTTGGACATAGGGTAAACTGAATCTACCCTGGTAAACATCCTAATTAACCACTGGAGGGAAGTTAAGAAAAGAGGGAAAAACTTGTCATTAGTAGTAAAGAAGGGCAAGTTAGTTACTCTCAACTTTTTTGAATGACCCACCTTTTGAGTATGGTGGCCACCTGTAGGGACCTTCAATTTGCAGGTGATCAAAGAAGTAGAGGAAAGAGTATTTGGGCCAGGATCCTTCTGGCACTCAGACCAAGTGCCTTATATAGTTACCTGGAAGGAACTAGTGGAGGAACCCCTCTGAGATAAAAGCTATTTTGTCTCTGAGACCCTCTCAGGTCCTATCCATGAAGGAGAACCCTGTAGAGACCAACGAGTCTGTAAAGAACCCCAGGAACCTTCCACCGTGGATCTGCTGCTGCTGAGTCCTCCACTCTCTTACTTTCATGGTCCTGGTTCCCATGAACCCCCCCCCAAGGATTACCCCCACCTCAGAGATCTCACTTTAGCTCTCCCTAAATGTCCCTTATACCCCCCTTCCTCTGGCTCCAGCAAGGGGAGAGGGTGAGTAGGGACAATCCAAATGGGACCAGCCATGGGGACCTGGAGTTGAAGGGCTGCTTCACCCAATACAACAGTGGCACTCCCCCTCCAAGTCTGAGCCTATGGACCCATAGGTGAGGATAGGAATCTGGCCATGCAATATTTTCCCTTCTCTTCACTTGACTTGTACAACTACAAGGTCCAACACCCATCCCCACCCCCCTTTGCAGATGACCCCAAGGGGCTGATTTATCTCTTTGAGACTGTTTTATGTACTCATCAGGCCACATTGAATGTTATCCAGAAACTCACAAGAATGTTCTTCACAATTGAAGAGTGAGAGAGGATAATGCGGGAAGCCAGAAAAATGTCCTCTCAGTCATGGGGACACCATCAATTGATTGACCAGACTGTCATCAACAGTGGGTTTCCCTTGATGAAACCTGGTTGTGACTTTAATGTGGGAGAAGGTAAGAAGCACCTGAATGTCTACAGCCAGTCTTTGTTGTCAGGTCTCAAGTGTTGACACACCATGATGACCCACCAATTTCACCAAGGTACGTAGGTTAAGCAGGAACCAGATGAGCCACCTGCATCCTTTCTAGAGTGGTTTGTGGAGACATTCCTCCAATATACACTTTAATACCATTGCAGTGAGGAGCAGAAAGCTACTGTGATATGGCTCTTATAGACCAGCATAGTAGAGATATCAGGAAAAAGCTTCAGAGATTAGAGGGAATATGGGATAAGTTTTGAGGGATTTAGTGCAGGTTGCTGAGAAAGTCTACCATAATGTGGAGACAGAGGAGGAGAAGGAACAGAGAAAGAGAAAGGAAGACAATGAAAAGAATATAAAAAAAGAAAGGTGACAGGAAAGGAATTAACAGAGAATCTTGGGTACAGTAGTCAGGGAAATCAGAGAAGAGAGACTCCAAACAAAGAGAGACATAAAAAAACCTTGACAAGGACCAGTATGCATATCGCAAGGAGACGGGCCACTGGGCTTGAGAGTGGCCTAACAAATGGAAGCCATGGCTTGTAATTCCCAGGCCTTGGGAAAAGTGCCCCCAAACAGCAAGGTGTTAGCCCTGGAAGAAGACAGCAACTAGGGAGGACTGGTTTGGACTCCATCCCAGAACCCAAGGTAAATCTGAGAGTGGAGAGGAAACTCATTCAATATTTTGATGGGCACAGATGCTCAACATTTGGTCCTCCAGAAAGCTGATGATCCTGTTTCCAAGAAAAGATCTTGGATCCAAGGAGCCACTGGCACCAAAATGTATTCAAGGACTACCCAAAGAACAGTAGACCTAGAGATGGTCTGCGTATCACATTCATTTATTGTCATCCCAGACTGTCCCTATCCTCTATTGGGGTGAGACTTACTTTCCAAATTGGGGTCCCAGATACACTTCCTGCCTGATGGGCTGCAACTAACTGGCCTGAAAGAAGAGCCCATACATGTTCTGACAACCAGACTAGATGAGTATAAATTATTTGAAGCCACCTTTACTCAGAACCAGGACTTGACTTGGTTGTTGGAAACATTCCCATCAGCCTGGGCGGAAATGGCAGAGATGGGTAAAGCAAAATGTCATTCCCCTGCCCCCACTCTGGTTGTAGAACTCAAGGCACAGGCTACATCCAGGGTCTCTCAGACAATACCCTATGTTTTGGGAGGCACAGAAAAGAATTAAGCCACAGGAAGGAATTTCTAGGCTCTTCCAGCTTTGGGTATTGCATAAGTGCTGTTGGACCCAGAACACATTGCTCCTTCCAGTTAAGAAATTGGGTACTAAAGATTATTGCCCAGTCCAGGACTTATGAGAGGTAAACTGTAGAGTGGCTGACATCCACCCTACTGTACTAACTCCTACACACTGTTACGTTCTTTTCCAGCTTCCAGAATTTGGTACACATTCTTAGATTTGAAAGATGCTTTCTTCTGCTTGCCTTTGTCACACCAAGTCAAGAATACTTCACTTTTGAATGGAAAGACCACAGAGGATGACATTGCCAGCCAGCTGATTCGGAGTAGCTTACCTCAAGGATTCAAAAACTCACCCACTGTCTTTGATGAGGCACTTCACCAGGGCCTGAGGCCCTATCTGGAAGCCAACCCAGAGGTGACTCTTTTGCAGAATGTTGATGACCCTCTCCTGGCCACAAAAAGAAAGGAACAATGCCTTGAAGGGACTAAGAACCTACTATCAGAGTTGGGCAAAGTAGAATATTGGGCTGCAGCTAAGAAGGCTTAAATTTGCCAACAACTGGTAAATTACTTGGGCTGTCTCCTAAAGAATGAGCAGTGATGCCTGTCAGAAGCCATAAAAGAGACTATTCTCCACAGTTCTCTGTGTTCAGACCACAAGCAGATGCAGCAGTTCCTAGAATGGCCAACTTTTGCTGTGTGGATTCTAGGGTTTGCAGAATTAGTAGCCTCTCTCTTCCCAATCACTAAAAGAGTAATGGGCCCTTTAAGTGGGGAAAAGAGGAACAGGGGACATTTGATAGCATCAAGTGTACCCTACTGTCTGCCCTTGCCCTTGGGCACCTGTACGTCATAAAGCCCTTTCAGTTATATGTGGCTGAAAATAGAGGAACTGCAATTTTGTCTTACAATTATTGTTGCAGTAGTCACCTTGATCTGAGATGCTGATTGACTTTTGGGCAAAACTTGACAGTGACAGCACCACATGCTGTGGAGAGCTTGATAAGGCAGCCTCCTAACTGCTGGCTGACAAATGCAGGGATCACCCACTACCAGACTCTGCTTCTGAACTCTGACTCAGTCACCTTTTGTCCTCCAGGTGGGCTCAATCCTGTAATTTGCTGCCCTATCCCCACCTTAAGCCAACACAGCATGAGTGTCAGGAAATTCTGGCAGAAGCCCATGGATGGAGGAAAGACTTCTCTGACCATAGCTACCTGGTTTACAGATGAGAGCAGATTTCTCAGTGAAGGTCAGAGATGAGCAGGTGCTATCAGGGTGGATGGCACAAATGTCATCTGGGTAGACCTCTACACACACACATACACACACACACACACACACACACACACACACACACACCAGCATGTCAGCACAGAAAGTGAAGCTAATTGCCCTCACTAAGGCCTTAGAACTTGGGGTTGGCAAGAAAAATTAAAATCTATAGAGATAGCAGATATGATTTTGCCATGGACTCCTCATATCAGAGGGAAAAGAAGAAAACAAGCAGGAAATCCTGGATCTCATGGATGCCCGGTTGAAGCCGGCAACTGTATTATTCATTGCCCAGGACATCAGAAAGGAAGAAACTCAGTGGCCTGGGCAATAAACAGGCTGATCAAGTGGCTCAAGAAGTTGCTAGGCAGGAGCCTATCACAGTTATGGGCCTACAAGAGACACCTGCTGGGTAACAGGACTGGACTAAGGGATGGCTTTAGAATATACTGAAGAAGAAAGGACTCAGATTTTCAGCCACCCTATCAAATTCTACCTAGAGAGGGCAGGGTGGTGGTGCACACAAGAAGGAAAAACTAATCTCCACAGAGAATATGCGGAGGACTTACTTGACCAAATACATAGATGGGCTCATTTATGGAATAAGAAGCTTATCCAAGCAGTCAAAGGATCTAAGATGTAATGGACCTTAGGTTTTTAGCAAAAAAGATAGTAGAACAGTATAAGGTATGTCAGTAAGTAAATGCTTATGCAGCCAAGAGCAAATGAGGCAAGAGGCCTGGAGGGGCCTAGGGGTTTATTGGGAAGTAAATTTTACTGAAGTTTATACTGAAGAATATAGTTTGCAAGAACTGTCTTGAGTATTTTTCCATTGATATTCATAAGGGAAACTGGTCTGAAGTTCTCTTCCTTTGTTGGTTTTTTGTATGGTTTTGGTATCAGCATAACTGTGGCTTCATAGAAGGAATCGGGTAGTGTTCCTTCTGTTTCTATTTTGTTTATCTGATCCTGAATTAACTGTGGTATCTGGTATCTGTCTAGAAAATTGCCCATTTCATCTAATTTTTCCAGTTTTGTTGAATATAGGCTTTTGTTGTAGGTTCTGATGATTTTTTTTTAATTTCTTCAGTTTCTGTTGTTATATTTTCCTTTTCATTTCTGATTTTCCTAATTTGGATACTGTCTCTGTACCCTCTGGTTAGTCTTGCCAAGGTTTCTTCTATATTGTTGGTTTTCTCAAAGATCCGGCTCCTGGTTTGGTTGATTCTTTGTATAGTTCTTTTTTTCCTACATGATGAATTTCAGTCCTGAGGTTGATTGATTCCTGCCTTCTAATCATTTTGGGTATATTTGCTTCCTTTTGTTCTAGAGCTTTCAAGTGTGCTGTCAAGTTGTGAGTGTATGCTCTCTCCAGTTTCATTTTGGAAGCACTCAGAGCTGAGTTTTCCTCTTAGCACTGTTTTCATTGTGTCCCATAAGTTTGGGTAAGTTGTGCCTTCTTCATTAAATTATGAAGTCTTTAATTTTCTTCTTTATTTCTTTCTTGACCAACTTATTTTTGAGTAGGCTTGTTGTTCAGCTTTCTTTTGTCTTGTTGCTATTGAACACAAGCCTTAGTCTGTGTTGATGTGATAGGATGCATGGAATTATTTCAATCTTCTTGTATCTGTTGAGTCCTCTTTTGTGACCAATTATATGTTCAATTTTAGTGAAGGTACCATGAGGTTCTGAGAAGAAAGTATTGTCTTTGGTTTTAGGATGAAATGTTTCATAAATATCTGCTAAATCCATTAATCCATAACTTCTGTTAGTTTCACTGTTTCTCTGTTTAGTTTCTGTTTCCCTGATCTGTCCATTGATGAGAGTGGGGATAAACTGTCTCACAATTATTGTGTGACATGCAATGTGTGCTTTGAGCTTTAGTAAAGTTTCTTTTATGAATGATGTTGCCCTTATATTTGGAGCATAGATGTTCAGAATTGAGAGTTCTTGATAGATTTTTCCTTTGGTGTTTATTAGGTGTTCTTCCTTATCCTTTTTGATAATTTTTGGGTGAACGTTGATTTTATTCCATATTACAATGGCTACTTCAGCTTGTTTCTTGGGACTATTTGCTTAGGAAATAATTGTTTACCAGCCCTGTACTCTGAGGTAATGTTTCTCTTTTCACTGAGGTAAGTTTCCTGTATGCAGCAAAATGTTCTACCCTGTTTAAGTATCCTGTCTGTTAGTCTATGTCTTTTTGCTGGGAAACTGAGCTCATCGATGTTAAGAGATATTAAGGAATAATGATTGCTGCTTCTTTTTACTTTTGATGCTATTTTTCATGTTTGTGTGGATATCTTCTTTTGGGTTTGTTGAAAGAAGATTGCTTTCTTGCTTTTTCTAGGGCATAGTTTCCCTCTTTGTGTTGGAGTTTTCCATCTATTGTCATTTGTAGGGCTGGATTTGTGGAAAATTATTGTGTAAAACACCTATTATTCTTATGTTTGTTCTTCTTATTGTGTTCTGGATGTTTTGGGTTCAAAGCTTTTTGCATTTTTTGATGTTTGTGTCAATGTTTTCTGTGGTATCTTTGGCATCTGAGATTCTCCCTTCTATCTCTTGTATTCTGTTGGTAATGCTTGCATCTGTGACTCCTGATTTCTTTCCTAGATTTTCTATCTCCAGAGTTGTCTTCCTTTGTTATTTCTTTATTGTTTCTATTTCTAATTTTAGAATGTGGATGGTTTTGTTCAATTCCTTCATCTGTTTGATTGTGTTTTCATGTAATTCTTTAAGGGATTTTTGTGTTTCCTCTTTAAGGGCTTCTATCTGTTTACCTGTGTTCTCTTGTATTTCTTTAAGGGAGTTTTTTATGTCCTTCTTAAAGCTCTGTATCATCATGTGATTCTAAATCACAGTCTTGATTTTCTGGTGTGTTAGAGTATCTATTCCTTTTATGGTGTAAGAGCATAGGCTGAAAAGATGCCAGACAGGCTGTGGTCATTGCTCTTCACTCCCATCTTTAGGCATGAGAATGGTTGACTATGATAGAAAGTTAGTAGCATTTCATACCTTTAGCCTATTCAGAATTCAAAAATAACATGAGTACATGCACTTTCAAAATCAGCGTTCTTCTCTCTTATCTGTTCCCCACTTTTGAATTGAATGAAAATAAAACTCTTGATAAATTTGCAAGGTCAACTAGTGGATGTGATACTTTCACTGAAACACTGAATCAAGGTGTATATACAAGGGACTACCAAATGTTTCCTTGTGAAACCAAACTGATACCTGTATATGAAAATAATCTCTGTTTCTATTCTGCAAGTACTCAATTGAATGAACTTGCTAAAGCAAATTCTCAGGAGTATTTGCTCACGCAAGTAACTCAGGAGCTCAAATGTCAAAAAGCTCCCAGAATTTATCTGAGAAGTTAAAGCAGACCTTGTTATCAGCCCTAGATGACATATTGGAAGAAACTATAGATGCAAATATATATTTAGTGTGAGATATATTTGCCCTTTTCTAATCCTCTCAACGTGTGTGTGTGTGTGTGTGTATGTGTGTGTGTGTGTGTGTGAGAGAGAGAGAGAGAGAGAGAGAGAGAGAGAGAGAGAGAGAGAGAGAGAGTGTGTAAAATAAAACCAAACAAAAACAGGACAGGGAGAGAGATGAAGAACAGGGAGACAGAAAACTAATCTATAAACTAATTGTTACTCATATGTAGAATACATTTATACTACTTCATGATATAAATGAAATATTTTGTGACTATTGCCCTATGTAAGTGCTCAATCACTGTACTCTCTTTAAACACAAGTGGTCTCTCAAGGGTCTTGTGTCAAAAAGAAAACATGTGATTCACCCACAAAAAAATTCCACAGCAGTCTGCATCACCTAACATATTCAGAAATGTTCTCTTTAGTTCAATTAATGGAAAATGCAGTGACTTCACCAAAATTTTTTTCTACTAATAAGTATATAAATAAGAAATACCTCTAGCCATCTCCTTCCACATGCACCCTGTGTAGTTAAAATTTTAATCCACTTAGAGGCACTTCAAGTAAACAGGGAAATGAGACTTCACATAGAGGCCTTAAATAGAGGTTAGTATTAGAGATTCTATTTTTGTGATAATCCACTTTGCTAATAAGCGATTACAGATTCTACTAATACTAAAATCCCTAGTGATAAGAGACTCAAATGGCTAATCTAAAGCCAATAATTTCTTCAAAACTAAATAAACAAAAATCCTTTTATTCCTTAATTGATCCAAACTTGGCAATCACATATATGCCATAACTATTTAAACATCACTTGTTCTTTAATTCAGAACTATTATAAAGAACTGGCCAAAGTACATGTAAATTAGCCTAATGACACTCATGTTCAGGAATAAGTCTAACTGGTGTACAGTGGCTCACTGTTGCTAATAGAGACAATAAAAACATACACCCTGTGGAAACGTATCTGAAGATCCTTTTGTCAGTTTCAGTCTCCAAGGGCCAGGATCCTTTAAATCAGCAACAATTCCTGGATTGTAGCATCATGGGAATTTATGCAAACATCTGTTCCAAAACTATTTATTTTTCCCTTTGTGATGGAAATGTCACAATATTCTGCTTTAAAGTGTACTGAGGTTGCCATCTTCTTGCCACAGGTATGGTATGAATATAAAATAATGAATACAGAAGCTTATATTTTCAAATATATTACCAAGATTGATGCAGTTTATTGCAACTTGGAGATCTTTGAAAAATGGTGTATAGAACTGGACCTGGAGGTTATAGTACAGCCACACCCATATTTCTGGGCATGTGTCCTGAGCCATCAACATGCAATAAGCTCTAGTCTTATTATGGATTAATACACAGCATCATGCCTTCTACTACATGTTGAAGCAAGTCCTCTTTAAAGAGATTATCCATTTATTTTTGTGTGATTTCCATTCATTCTCTTGGCCTCTGTGATTAATAGTTAATATAACCACTACTCATTGTCTTCTTTGAGAATTTCTCCACCGATTTTTATCACTCCAGCCTCTAGAGACTTTGATTATCATAGACTTTGTTTTCTGAACCTCTTGAGCATCTCTTTTTTACAGGTGACTTGTACAAGCATGCAGTGAAACAATTCTGAGCAAAAGTAAAATACATTGGTTAAAATGTGAACCAGTGATGTTGAAAGATACTAATGACCAAAGATTATTAGGTCCTGTTATTTTGATACTGAAGGTACTGTGCCATTGTGTATGTGAAAATCTCTTCTATTGGTTTTGTTGCGAAACAATTTCTTGAGTTTTCTTGGGTATAGTTTCCCTCCTTGTGTTGGAATTTGCCTTCAATTATCCTCTATAGGGCTAATATCCAAAACACATAAAGAGGTCAAGAAGCTAAACTCCAAAAAACATCATCAGCAATAAAAATCAAACAGACAAATAATCCAATTTTTAAAAGGGTTATGGAACAAAACAGAGGACTCCGGAATGGATAAGAAGTGCTTAAAGGATCTTAAACCTCATTAGTCATCAGAAAATACAAATCATAAACCTCTGAGGTTCCATATTACACCAATGAGTAAGTCTGAGATAAAAAAAAAAACTCAATATCCAAAAGGACATGCATTCTATGAAGTCACTAATGCTGGAGGTATTATGGTATTGTATGTGAGAGATTCTCTTCCTTTGGCTTTGGTATGAAATGATTAATTTCTTGAATTTTCTTTGGTGTAGTTGTATTCCTTGTGTTAGAGTTTTCTAACACAAGGGAGTAGGAATAATATCCAAAACATGTAAAGACCTTAGGAAGTTATGCTCCAAACAAACAAACAAACAAACAAACAATCCAAATTTAAATGGTGTAGAGGGCTAAACAGAGAGTTCCTTACGTAGGACTCTTGAATGGCCAAGAAGTTTTTTAAAATATGTTTAATATGATTAGTAATCAGAGAAATAGAAATCAAAATAACCCTGAGATTCCACATCACATCCATCTGAATGGCTAAGATTAAAAACTCAATACCCAAAAGGAAATGCAATATACATACTCACTGATAAATGGATATTAGTAATAAAGTACAGAATACTCATGTTATACTCCACAGACCCAAAGAAGTTAAACAAGAAGGAAGGACCAAGTAGGGATGCTTGAATCCCACTTAGAAGGGAGAACAAAATAGTCATAGGAGTCAGAATGAGAGAGGGAACTTGGTGGGAATGGGCAGGGAACAGTGAGGGATATCCAAATGGGGAGAATGGGTTCAAGCATAAGGAGAGACATGTACAAGTCAAGTACAAGGAGAGAGGCATTGAAGGCTAAGAGAATGAAAGGAAATCAGCTGTTGCCAAATTGTGTTGGGGCTGGGAGGGATCTCCAGAAAGTCCCAGAGACCTGGGATAAGGAGGCTCCCAGAAATTAATGTGGTTGATCTTATCCAAGATTCCTTTTAGTGGGAATGTGGAGCCTGAAGAGGCCACCCCCTGAAGCCAGGCAGGAATCAGAGTGCAGGGATAAGGAGACCAACCTACCCACAAATATTTTGAAATAAAATCTGTTCTGTCTAAGAGAAATACAAGACCAAAGATAGAGAAGAAACTGAAGGGATGGCCAACCCATAACCAGCCCAACTTGAGCCGCATCCTATGGGCAAGCGCCAATTCCTGACACTGCTCAGGATGCTGTGTTATACTTGCAGACAGGAGCCTAGAATAACTGTCCTCTGATAGTCTCTAACAAGCAGCTGGCTGACATAGATACAGATGTCCATAGCCAAACTTTGGACATAGGTCAGGGACTCTTATGGAAGATTTATAGGGTAGGATTAAAAGACCTGAAGGAGATAGTAACTCAACAGTAAGACTAACAGAGTCAACTAATCTGGACCCCTGACAGCTCTAAAAGACTGAGCCACCAACCAAACAGCATGAAGGGCTGAACTGATTTTTCCAGTATATATATATATATATGATATATATATCAGATGCACAGCTCAGTCTCCATGTAGGTCTCCCAACAACTGGAGTGAAAGCTCTCCCTAAAGCTATAGCCTGACACTGGTATTAGTTCCCAAGCTGGGCTGCCTGGTCTGGTCTCAGTAATGCAGGATATGCCTAATCTGGCAGAAACATGATATACCAAGTTTGGGGGATCCTTATAGAGTACCCTCTTAGAGGAAAGTGGGAGTAAGGATGGAGGGTGGGACTTTCTGAAGGAGAGACTGGAAGTGGGGAGAGTGTTTGGCATATAAACAAACTAATTATATTAAAAGAACAAGTCATATTTGTGAGTAGTTTGCACATAGATTCAAGAGATTCAAAGTTGAATTCCATAGAATTGAGAATGTACTTAAATTTCCATTCTGCACACTTCTCATTTGTAAAGAACTCCATCAGTGGGAATAGTTTGAGAATTGAATATAAATATTCAATTCACGGTAAACAACTATAGGAGTTAAATGCTAGCGCTATTGTAAAATTTTATCCTTTGAGACTATTGTTGTGTGTGCAGATGGATAGGTTAGGCAAGCAGAATTGTGCTGACCCGGCACAGTGGCTGCTTGGGATAGATAGATAGGGAAAAATGGGATAGGAAAATTCGCGCGGAAACTTGCACCCTGCAGCATCCTAGGGCTGCTTCCAGTGAAAGGGAAAGGGTTTGACTCCCCACACTAAGTTACAAAATGCGGAGATAGTGCTGATGAGCTAATTATAGAAAAGGCAGCTCATCCCAAAAAGAGAACAGCTAAATCTCATGGGGAAGAATGGGCCCCTATCGTGTCATCTGCTCTGCCTATGACTTTGATGGCAGGAGACAAGATCCAGAGAGATATACAGTTACAAAAGTTAGAGTTTGAAATTAAATTGCAGGAATTGACTAATGAATTACAGGAGCTAAAAAGGATATCAAATACTAGAGAGAACGATGATCCTGAGACGGGCCAATCGCCACTAGAAAGAGCAATAAGTCAGACTCATGGAGAAGGGCAGGATACGTCAGAACTCTTAGCTTTTCCTGTCCTTGAGATCGCAGACCAGGAGAATAGGATTAGATGATATCAGACTTTAGAATTTAAAGTAATAAAAGAATTAAAGGCAGCTGTAGCTCAGTATGGCCCTACAGCCCCTTTACACAAGCTTTATTAGATACTCTGATAAAGTCAAATTTAACTCCACAGGATTGGAGAACTTTGTGTAAGGCTACTTTATCAGGAGGAGATTTCTTGCTTTGGAGTTCTAAATGGCGTGCGACTAGCAAAAGAACTGCCACCATAAATACTCAGGCAAGCCATCCAGAATAGAATGCTAATATGTTATTGGGAGAAGGTGTATATGAAGGAAATACTAATCAGATTGGGTTTCCCATTGCAGTGTATGCGCAAATTGTGATGGCTGCCCGCCTTGCTTGGAATCTTTTACCATCAAAGGGAGATCTTAGTGGAAACTTAACAGGTATCAAACAGGCTCCTGATGAGCTTTTTCAGGATTTTGTGGATAGATTGTTAAAAACAGCTAATAATTTTTTTGGAAATTCTCAGGGAGAAAATCCGTTGGTTACTCAGCTAACTTATAAAAATGCTAATGCAGCCTGACGCGAGGACATCAGACCTCAAAGGTGGAAGACAGACTTGGCTGGTTATATTCGTCTCTGTTCTGAAATTGGCCCCTCGTATAATCAGGGTCTAGCAATGGCCACAGCGTTGCAGGGAACCACCATCCAGGGAATACTTTCACAGAGACGAGGAAATAAAAAGTGTTTTAAATGTGATAGTCTGGGTCATTTTAAAAGTGATTGCCCTAATAACAGGGGTGCTATAAGCAGGCAATCAGTTTGCTCCCCAGAAATCTGTCCCTAAGTGTGGGGGAGAGACCTTTTAGTACAAATGAATCTAGTTGCTATTTTCTCCCAAAAGATAATTATTCGCAGAGACAATTTAAAAACTTTAAATGATTTTCAGAAGTTATTGGGTGACATTAACTGGCTTCGGCCATATTTAAAGCTTAACTACAGGAGAATTACGACCTTTATTTGATATTCTAAAGGGGAATGCTGATCCCACATCCCCTAAATTATTAACTTCAGAAGGACTTTTGGCTTTACAGCTAGTGGAGAAAGCTATTGAAAATCAATTTGTTACCTATATACTATATACTCTTTACCTATATACTCTTTACCTTTGCATCTAATTTTTAATACGACTCATTCGCCTACAGGTTTATTATGGCAAAAGTCTCCTCTGATGTGGATTCATTTGAGGGTGTCTTCAAGGCATAATATCTTGTCGTATTATGAGGCAGTAGCCCAAGTAATTGTTTAAAAAGCCAGTAGTGCTTGGAAGAAAGCAGGCACTAACTTGTTTTGGCAAAGAACCAGATGCTATTATTCAGCCTTATAACGTAGATCAAGATGCTTGGTTAAAACAGCATAGCACATATTGGTTGCTTGCTCATATAGGCTTTGAAGGGACTATAGATAATCATTATCCTCAAGACAAATTGATAAAGTTTTTAAATATGCATGAGGTTGTATTTCCTAAAATGACATCTTTACAGCCGTTGCATAATGCTCTTTTAATTTTCACAGACAGCTCTTCCAAAGAAAGAGCTAGATATCTTATTAATAATCAACAGGTGGTTATAGAGATCCCTGGGCTTTCTGCTCAGTTATCAGAGCTGACAGCGGTATTAAGTGTCTTTCAATCTGTAGATAGTACTTTTAATCTTTTTACAGACAGTTTGTATGTTACCGAATCTGTCCCCTTATTAGGAACCTGTGGCACATTTAATTTTAATACGCCAGCTGGATCCTTGTTTTCACAATTGCAAAGTATCATTCTTGCTAGAAAAAATCCCTTTTATAATGGCCATATACGAGCTCACTCCGGTCTTCCTGGACCTTTGGCTCAGGGTAATGAGTGCATTGACAGAGCTCTTATAGGAGAGGCTTTAGTTTTAGAACCTGTAGAAATGGCTAGACATGATCATGATAAATTTCATCTTTCTAGCCATACATTAAGACTCCGTCATAAGATCACAAAGGAGCAAGCAAGAGTGA
This sequence comes from Apodemus sylvaticus, assembly GCF_947179515.1. Lineage (NCBI taxonomy): Eukaryota > Metazoa > Chordata > Mammalia > Rodentia > Muridae > Apodemus > Apodemus sylvaticus. The sequence goes on along the minus strand of NC_067472.1, from coordinate 158,751,549 downwards.
TTGTAAAACAATGCCCAAATTGCCTTACTTTAGCACCAGTTCCCCATTTAGGGGTTAATCCACGTGGCCTTATGCCCAATCAAATTTGGCAAATAGATGTAACTCACGATGCAGAATTTAGAAAATTAAAATTTATACATGTTTGCATTGATACTTGCTCAGGACGTCTTTTTGCCTCCCTACATTCGGGAGAAGCCTATAAAAATGTAATCGATCATTGTTTACAAGCCTTTAATACCATGGGATTACCCAAGGTCATTAAGACAGACAATGGACCAGCCTATTCTGGTAAGAACTTTATCTCATTTTGTAAAGAATTTGATATTAAACATAAAACTGGAATTCCTTATGACCCAATGGGTCAAGGAATCATAGAGCATGCTCATCGCACCCTTAAAAACTGGCTTTTTAAAACAAAGAAGGGGAATCTATACCTCCCCAGGTCCCCCAAAGCACATCTTGCCTTTGTCTTATTTGTTTTAAATTTTCTGAAAACTGATGCTAAAGGTCAGTCTGCAGCAGACCGACATTGGCACCAGTTACTTCCAATTCCTACGCCATGGTTAAGTGGCGGGACCCTTTAACTAATACATGGAATGGTCCAGACCCTTTTCTCTTAATCTCCTTTTGTGCTTCAAACAGGTGTCTCTCAGATTCAACACTCAGAAGATCAGCCTCTACAGCAATGGCCACCAGGATGAAGATGGGTGGCTATAAAGGCCAGCCAGCCAGCTCGTATCCACAGAGCATTTACTTTACCAGTGGATCCTCAAAAATGAGGCTGCATAGTATTCAGAACTATGCATGTTTGTTAATATAACAAACATGGGCATCAGTTTGAGGTGCGAGGTGAGGCCCTGCAAGGGAAAAGGAAAAAAAAAATCCTGCTTCCGAATTTCCCTGAAAAGCATGTCTGGCTGCATAGGGTTTGACATTGAGAGACTGTCCTTAAATTATTAAGGCAGTCTATTTCCCCTCCCCTAAAAAAAGATGTCATTTAATGTTTAAGGGGGTCGGACCTCTGTTTTTCCTCACTGATAAAAGCCCATCGTCCATTAGACGAATATATTTATATCCACTAAGTTGTTAAAAATTAATAATTAAGGAGGAATTGTCCCCTCCCCCACAGCATTGAGCTGGCTGGCAGCCCCCACTCTTCTGCTGCTGTTATCTCCGGCCCTTTTTCCTTGGGAACAATAAGGCGCTTTCACATTGACGACCAAGGCTGTCTCAGGGCAGTCTCACCTGGAGACCAGCAGAGACCCGCTAGACTTGAAGCAGGCGACCCGCTGAGAAGTGGAGCCAAGGAGTTCTCGGCCTGCTCCTTGATGTCAGGGAGGGGGGCAGGGTTGTTTTCAATAGACTATATATTTTGGCTAAATAATAGTAAAGTCAGTCTTGATCGGCAAACTGTCATCTCGACTCAATTCTCTTTTGTCCCCTTCCCGTTTATCCCCAGAATTCTCTTCCAGGTACCCGGTTCGCATGTGGCCGCGGGCGGCTACAGAACATGATAACAAGCTTCATACCCCATCTTTTAACCCAGGGATAACTGGCGCCTGAGTCACCAAGTTCAATCACTCTGTGTAAATAATTGCTTCTCTGTGAGTCTTGAGTAGTACTAATTAACTATCAAGTATTTCAATTAAATAATTATTCAAACCACTTTTATACCACATTAAATAGAATGAAGTACACCCTAGTTGTATAGGTGATCTAGCTACATACAAAATAAAAACACAAAACAATAATTTTAAAATCACTCTACCTTTCCTTTTTATAAATAAAAGTCATACTTCATATCACTGTCTATGTAGACTAGATCTTTGACTCTACTTGTCACAAAATCCAAGGTTTCATTAATTACGTAAGAAGTAGAAAATTCCAAATGTATCATTATCTTCCAGATAGTTGCCCATACAAATTAACAGTGATTATGTGGGAACTGAAGAAATAATGGGGTCAACTTTCATAATAATCATTTCCAAGCTGAACTGAGTTCCTGATATTACAATATTATAATCATTTCTACTATTTCCGGGGATTCAAGGCATGCAGCAAGGGAACTAAAGGTATTCTTGTCCTCCATAGTCATTCATATCCCAAGTACCACTTGAGGCATGAATATTAGAATGTCTACTTCCTAAGAAAAATAACATGATTTATAGTCTACAATAACTTAGTTGATATACAAATAAAATATAGTAATATTTAAAGGAGAGTTAGTTAGATTGGCCCACATCAACTCATGTATTTGAATATCAGTCATCAAAGAATGGACAGTTTTCAATAATTTAGAATTAGGAAACAGAGTTGCTGACAAAAGGTGTAACTATGTGTTTACTTTGAGTTTTCAAAGGCCCACACCAGGCCCAGTTTCTCTATATACTTGTAGATCTGGATGTAGTTTTTAATTAATTAATTAAGCTCCATCCCCCAAACTGCCCCTAATCCTGATCCTTCCCTCACAACCCCTCCTTTAACCCCTCTGCCTCCACTTCTCAGGGTATCTGCCTCTCCCCCATAGCTAATACATCAAGTAGTTGGCACATTGAGCACATCCTCTCCCACTGCAGTCAGAAGCTCTCCACTGCTTCGCCAGCATCAAGCTGACTTGTCACCATGCTCCTGACAGGATGTTAACAGTCTAAACCTCCTCTGAAAGTATAAATCCCCAATTATCTTGATCTGTGTTCTATTGCTATGAATAGACACAAAAAATGACCATTAGCATTCTTATAAGGTAAAACACTTAATGGGGACTTGCTTAGAGATTAGAGGATTAGTCCATTGTGATCATGGCAGGAAGCATGATGGCATACTCTAGGTAGACATGGTGATAGAGAAAAAACTGAGATTACTAGAGCCAGATCAGTAGGAAGTAGGAAGTGAGAGAGAGTAAGAAAGCAAGAGCAAGATTGAGACTGGGATTGGATTGAGCATCCCAAATTTCAAAAAATGGTTCATTGGTGATACACGTTTCCAACAAGGGCTCACTTACTCCAAAATAAACATATCTCCTAATAGTGTCTCTCCTTATGAGCCTGTATGGATCATTTTTATTCAAACTTCCACATTCCACTCCCTTACATCTAATTTATAAATACATTTAGTACAACAGTAAAATATCCCAAAGTCATTTCTAGTATCAGTACTGTTTAAAAGTCCAAAGTTCCAAGTCTCTCCTGAGACTCATCCAATCTCTTTTTTGTTTTACATTTTTTAATTAGATATTTTCTTTATTTACATTTCAAATGCTATCTGTCCTCTTTCCTCATTTTCCTTCCAGAAACCAGGATCCCATACTTCCTCACTCTGCTCACTAACCCAGCCACTCCCAATTTCCTGATCTAGCACTACCCTAACCTGGGAAAATGAGCCATCACAGGTCCAAGGGCCTCTCCTCTCATTGATGTTCGACCAGGCCATCCTCTGCTACATGTGTGTCTGGAGCCATGGATCCCTCCATGTGTACTCTTTTAAGTCCCTGGGAGATCTGGGGATACTAGTTAGTTTATACTGTTGTTCCTCCTATGGGGTTGTAAACACCTTCAATTCCTTGGGTTCTTTCTCTAGCTCTTCCATTGGGGAACCTGGTCTCAGTTAAATGGTTTGCTAAAAGCATCCCCTTCTGTATTTATCAGGCACTGTAGTGCCTCTCTGCAAACAGCTATATCAGTCATGCAGGAACATTCAGGGCCTCCATACAGGGAAACTTCTGACACATACCTGACCACATTGGCTTTCCTTAAGCATGGATGGAGATTCCACAACTCTTCTTCTATCCTTAACTCTAAAGCCAGAACCACATGGGCAAAGGTACCCATAGGTTCAGATGCTTGCTAGAGGTTGAACATGGACCCCTCCTTCAATTTCATCTTCACCAGTTTTCTGTATTTGATGGGTTCAAGTTTGGGTTTTGTTACTGTGAAAACAGACAATAATGACAGCAGCTCTTGTAAAGAAAAATGTTTTTTTTTGATTGGCTTACAGTTTCAGAGGTTTATTAGGGTGTATGACAGCATGCAGACAGTCATGGTCCTGGTGGAGCTAAGTTGTCTACATCTTGATTCACAAACAGCAGAAGGAGACTGTGTTCCATACAGGGAATAGCTTAAGCATAGAAGACCTCAGAGACACCCTTACAATAATGTACTTCCTACAACAAGGCCACACATATTCTAACAAAGCCACACATCCAAATAAGTTCACTCTCTATGGGTCATCAGTTAAAACACATGTGTTAATGGGGGCCATTTCTATGGTATCACCACAATGTTTTCATTCGCTGCCTAAGCTTAACTTTCCTGGAACTTTTCCTGTAGACTAGGCTGGTCTCATACTCAGAGGTTTGCAAGCTCTGCTTCCTGGTGCTGGGATTATAGATGTGCACCAGCATGCCTGGCCCTGAGATATGTTTTTTAATTCCTTTTCACCTTTATTCATTTTTTTTTACAAGTTGGAAACATAACTGGGTGGGCTCTCACTCTGAGTTTGGCATTCCCCCATAGAATCTGGATTTTCTTTGATCTTTTCATACTTCCTGGTGATCCCTTTTCCCTCTACTTGTTGTTTTTTAATTGCTCCACATGATGATTTTCATTATAAGTCTGGATAAGCACAGACACTAATAACCAAACAACATAGTCAAAACTATATTGATTTCAAAGCTCCTCTGCCAAAGCTGCTAACTCAAAACTCTTCAATTTAGTCTCTAGCAGATTTTTTTGAACAAGGCTAGAAATAGGCACATTCTTCACAAAAATATCAACAAAATAAATTCTAGGGCAGATATTAATAGTCTCTGAAACCTCTTGAGCCTAGTCCCCACAGTTCAGATTATCCTGTATACCACTGTCTTCTACATTCCTACTAGTGTGGCCTGGTCAGCTGCTTTTCTTCTAAACAAACTACATATGTTAGCACTTTCCCAGCCTTTGGTATCAACCTACTTCTGTCAAAGGGTTTCTGCTGCCATAAAGATCCACCACTATCACAACACCTCTTATAAAGAAAAACACCTAACTGGAGCTAGCTTACAGTTTCAGAGGATTTGTCCATTATTAGCATGGTAAGAAACAGGTCAGCATGAAGACAGATAAGGTGATAGAGAAGGAAAGCATTTTACACCTACACCATCAGGCAGAAGGAGAAGGAGGCACCAAGCCTGGCTTGAGCATCTGAAAGCTCAAGATATCCCCAGGTAAACAGTTCTTCTTACCATGCTGCACATACTAGTAATGTTACTCCATGTAAGCTTATGGGGTGCATTATTTATTTATTTATTTATTTATTTATTTATTTATTTATTTTTATTTTTATTTTTTGTCTTTGAAAACATTTTTTTATTCGATATATTTTTTATTTACATTTCCAATGGTTTCCCCTTTTCTAGCCCCCCCCCACTCCCGAAAGTCCCATAAGACCCCTTCTCTCCCCCTGTCCTCCCACCCACCCCTTCCCACTTCCCCATTCTGGTTTTGCCCTATACTGCTTCACTGAGTCTTCCCAGAACAAGGGGCCACTCCTCTGTTCTTCTTGTGCCTCATTCGATGTTTGGATTATGTTTTGGGTATTCCAGTTTTCTAGGTTAATATCCACTTATTAGTGAGTGCATACCATGATTCATCTTTTGAGTCTGGGTTACCTCACTTAGTATGAAGATCTCTAGATCCATCCACTTGCCTAAGAATTTCATGAATTCATTGTTTCTAATGGCTGAATAGTCCTCCATTGTGTATATATTCCACATTTTTTGCATCCACTCTTCTGTTGAGGGATACCTGGGTTCTTTCCAGCTTCTGGCAATTATAAATAGGGCTGCTATGAACATAGTGGAGCATGTATCCTTATTACATGCTGGGGAATCTTTTGGGTATATGCCCAGGAGTGGTATAGCAGGATCTTCTGGAAGTGAGTTGCCCAGTTTTCGGAGGAACCGCCAGACTGATTTCCAGAGTGGTTGTACCAATTTGCAACCCCACCAGCAGTGGAGGAGTGTTCCTCTTTCTCCACATCCTTGCCAACACCTGCTGTCTCCTGAATTATTAATCTTAGCCATTCTGACTGGTGTAAGGTGAAATCTCAGGGTTGTTTTGATTTGCATTTCCCTAATGGCTAATGAAGTTGAACATTTTTTAAGATGTTTCTCCGCCATCCGAAGTTCTTCAGGTGAGAATTCTTTGTTTAACTCTGTACCCCATTTTTTAATAGGGTTGTTTGGTTTTCTGGAGTCTAACTTCTTGAGTTCTTTATATATATTGGATATTAGCCCTCTATCTGATGTAGGATGGGTGAAGATCTTTTCCCAATTTGTTGATTGGCGATTTGTCTTTTTGAAGGTGTCCTTTGCCTTACAGAAACTTTGTAATTTTATGAGGTCCCATTTGTCAATTCTTGATCTTAGAGCATATGCTGTTGGTGTTCTGTTCAGAAAATTTCTCCTGGTCCTGATGTCCTCAAGGGTCTTCCCCAGTTGCTTTTCTATTAGCTTCAGAGTGTCTGGCTTTATGTGGAGGTCCTTGATCCATTTGGATTTGAGCTTAGTACAAGGAGACAAGGATGGATCAATTCGCATTCTTCTGCATGCTGACCTCCATTTGAACCAGAACCATTTGTTGAAAAGGCTATCTTTTTTCCATTGGATGTTTGCAGCCCCTTTGTCGAGGATCAAGTGGCATCTTCAATACTGTTCCATTGATCTGCCTGCCTGTCACTGTACCAATACCATGAAGTTTTTAATACTATTGCTCTGTAGTATTGCTTGAGGTCAGGGATACTGATTCCCCCAGAATTTCTTTTGTTGCTGAGAATAGTTTTAGCTATCCTGGTTTTTTTGTTATTCCAGATGAATTTGAGAATTACTCTTTCTAACTCTGTGAAGAATTGAGTTGGGATTTTGATGGGTATTGCATTGAATCTGTACATTGCTTTTGGCAAAATAGCCATTTTAACTATATTGATACTGCCGATCCTTGAGCATGGGAGGTTTTCCCATTTTTTGAGGTCTTCTTTCATTTCCTTCTTCAGAATCTTGAAGTTCTTGTCATACAGATATTTCACATGTTTGGTAAGAGTCACCCCAAGGTATTTTATACTGTTTGTGGCTATTGTGAAGGGGGTCATTCCCATAATTTCTTTCTCAGCCTGCTTATCCTTTGAGTATAGGAAGGCCACTGATTTGCTTGAGTTGATTTTATAACCTGCAACATTTCTGAAGTTGTTTACAGCTGTAGGAGTTCTCTAGTGGAGTTTTTTGGGTCACTTAGGTAGACTATCATGTCATCTGCAAATAAAGATAGTTTGACTTCTTCCTTTCCAATTTGTATCCCTTTGACCTCCTTATGTTGTCTAATTGCCCGAGCTAGTACCTCAAGTACAATATTGAAAAGATAAGGAGAAAGTGGGCAGCCCTTTCTAGTCCCTGATTTTAGAGGGATTGCTTCAAGTTTCTCTCCATTTAGTTTGATGCTTGCTACTGGTTTGCTGTATATTGTTTTTACTATGTTTAGGTATGGACCTTGAATTCCTGTTCTTTCCAAGATTTTAAGCATGAAAGTATGCTGAATGTTGTCAAATGCTTTTTTCAGCATCTAATAAAATGACCGTGTGGTTTTTTTCTTTGAGTTTGTTTATGTAGTGGATTGCATTGATGGATTTTCTTATATTGATCCATCCCTGCATCTCTGGGATAAAGCCTACTTGATCATGGTGGATGATTGTTTTGATGTGTTCTTGGATTCAGTTGGCAAGAATTTTATTGAGTATTTTTGCATCAATGTTCATAAGGGAAATTGCTCTGAAGTTCTCTTTCTTTGTTGGATTTTTGTGTGGTTTTGGTATCAGCATAATTATGGCTTCATAGAAGGAATGGGGTAGTTTTCCTTCTGTTTCTATTTTGTGGAATAGTTTGAAGAGTATTGGTGTTAGGTCTTCTTTGAAGGTCTGATAGAATTCTGCACTGAAACCATCTGGTCCTTTGCTTTTTTTGGTTGGAAGACTTTCTATGACTTCTTCTATTTCTTTAGGGGTTATGGGACTGTTTAGATGATCTATTTGGTCCTGATTTAATTTTGGTATTTGGTATCTGTCAAGGAAATTGTCCATTTCCTCTAGATTCTCCAGTTGTGTTGAGTATAGGTTCTTGTAGTAGGATCTGATGATTTCTTGGATTTCCTCAATTTCTGTTGTTATATTCCCCTTTTCATTTCTAAGTTTGTTAATTTGGATACTGTCTCTGTGTCTCTGTGCCCTTTGGTCAGTCTGGCTAAGGGTTTATCTATCTTGTTGATTTTCTCGAAGAACCAGCTCCTAGATTTGTTGATTCTTTGTACAGTTCTCTTTGTTTCCAATTGATTGATTTCAGCCTTGAGTTTGATGATTTCCTGTCTTCTATTCCTCCTGGGTGAATTGGCTTCTTTTTGTTCCAGGACTTTCCGGTGTGTCAATAAGCTGCTAGTGTATGCTCTCTCCATTTTCTTTTTGGAGGCACTCACGGCTATGAGTTTTCCTCTTAACATTGCTTTCATTGTGTCCCAAAGATTTGGGTATGTTGTGCCTTCATTTTCATTAAATTCTAAAAAGTCTTCAATTTCTTTCTTTATTTCTTTTCTGGCCAAGGTGTCATTGAGTAGAGTATTATTCAGCCTCTATGTGTATGTGGGATTTCTGTTGTTTTTGTTGCTATTGAAAACCACTCTTCCACCATAGTTATCTGATAGGAGGCATGGGATTAGTTCAATCGTCTTATATTTGTTGAGGTCTGTCTTGTGTCCAATTATATGGTCGATTTTGGAGAAGGTACCATGAGGTGCTGAGAAAAAGGTATATTCTTTTGCTTTAGGGTGAAATGTTCTATAAATATCAGTCAAATCCAATTGGTCCAAAGCTTCAATTAGTTTTGCTGTTCCCTGTTTAGTTTCTGTTTTCCCGATTGGTCCATTGAGGAGAGTGGAGTGTTGAAGTCCCCCACAATTATTGTGTTAGGTGCAATGTGTGCTTTGAGCTTTAGTAAAGTTTCTTTTATGAATGAGGGTGCCCTTGCATTTGGCGCATAGATGTTCAGAATTGAAAGTTCTTCTTGGTGGATTTTTCCTTTGACCAGCAAGAAGTGTCATTCTGGGTCTCTTTTGATGACTTTAGGTTGAAAGTCAATTTTATCTGATATTAGAATGGCTACTTTCCGGCTCGTTTCCTGTGACCATTGGCTTGTAAGATTGTCTTCCAGCCTTTTACTCTAAGGTAGTTTTTAGCTTTGACACTGAGGTGTGTCTCCTGTATGCAGCAAATTGTAGGGTCCTGTTTCCTTATCCAGCCTGTTAGTCTATCTCTTTTTATTGGGGAATTGAGACCGTTGATGTTAAGAGATATTAAGGAATAGTGATTATTACTTCCTGTCATTTTTGATGTTCTTTTTATATTTGAGTGGTTATCTTCTTTTGGGTTTAATGAAGGAAGGTAACTATCTTGCTTTTTCCAGGGTGTAGTTTCCATTCTTGTATTGGAATTTTTCTCCTATTATTCTTTGCAGAGCTGGGTGTGTGGAATGACATTGTGTAAATTTGCTTTTGTCATGGAATACCTTGGTTTCTCTGTCTTTGGTGAATGAGAGTTTTGCTGGGTATAGTAGTCTTGGCTGACATTTGTGTTCTCTTAGAGTCTGCATGAGATCTGCCCAGGATCTTCTAGCTTTCATGGTCTCTGGTGAGAAGTCTGCTGTGATTCTGATAGGTCTTCCTTTATATGTTACTTGGCCTTTTTCTCTTACTGCCTTTAATATTCTTTCTTTGTTTAGTGCATTTGGGGTTTTGATTATTATTTGACAGGAGGTACTTCTGCTCAGGTCCAGTCTGTTTGGAGTTCTGTAGGCTTCTTGTATATTCATAGGCATCTCTCTCTTTAAGTTGGGAATGTTTTCTTCCATAATTTTGTTGAAGATATTTGCTGGCCCTTTCTGTTATAAATCTTCACTCTCATCTATACCTATAATCCTTAGGTTTGGTCTTTTCATTGTATCCTGGATTTCCTGGATGTTCTGGGATACAAGATTTTGCATTTTGCATTTTCTTTGACGGTTGAGTCAATGGTTTCTATGGGATCTTCAGCGTCTGAGATTCTTTCTTCCATCTCTTGTATTCTGTTGTTTATATTTGCATCTATGGCCCCTGATTTCTTCTCAAGATTTTCTATCTCCAAAGTTGTCTCCCTTTGTGATTTCTTAGTTGTTTCTACTTCTGTTTTTAGATCCAGGATGGTTTTGCTCAGTTCCATCATTTGTTTGTTTGTGTTTTCCTGAAATTCGTTAAGAGATTTTTGTGTTTCCTCTTTCATGACTTCTACAAGTTCTGCATTTCTTTAAGTTTTTTTTTTTTTTTTTTTTTTTTTTTGCCTTTCTTCTTTATTGGCTTCTGTCTCTTGAGCCTTATTCTCCTGCATTTCTTTAAGTGATTTTTCTGTTTCCATTATATGGGTTTCTAGCTTATTCATGTTCCCCTGTATTTTTTTTTAAGAGATTCGTTTGTGTCCTTTTTGTGTTCTTCTAGCAGCATCATGAACAGTGATTTTAAATCCATATCTTGTTTCTCTGGTGTGTTGGCATAACCAGGACTTGCTGATGTTGGAGAGTTTGGTTCAGATGCTGCCATATTGCCTAGATTTCTGCTAGTAGCGTTCCTGCGTTTGCCCTTTGCCATCTTGTTCTCTGGAGCTAGTTGGTCTTGTCTCTGACTGGTGTTTCAGCCTCCTGAGAGGCTTTATGACTATTTCTGCAACACTGGATGGCAGGGTTTCCCCTGTTGCACATTGCTGATGTGCTGTCCTCCTCTTGGGTGCCCTTGCAGTCCTAGTGAATTTTGCCCCAGATTGTGTCTGTGAACCAGATGGTGCCCGTTTGCTCCTTCAGGGAGTGCTGAGGGGTGTATTCTGTGGGGACGTTTTCTGCATGCTGATCACTCTGCTGACCAGCGGAACTCCCAACCAGGTTGGTGCACACAAGACTAGCCTCGCTGCTCAGGCCCTGAGTCTAGGCAAAAGCCTGGCAGGCCAATGTCCGAGCAAACTTTCCCTCAGCTGTGAATGTTAATTGGGTCTGTCAGGTGACCAGGATGGTGGCGTGCGCATGCTACCTGAGAGTGCTGGGAGAGTCTGCTGGGCTAACAACCTCCTGGCCGGGTTGGCACACAGATGGCCCACCGAGCAGCCCAGGGCCTGGGGGCAGTCCAGGGCCTGACCATCTTAGACCACAGCTATGTTAGCCTTGGGCTAGCCTGTTAGCTGGTTTTGCCTGCTAGGACTCTCTGGCTTCCCGTAGGCAAAATGGTGGCAGCACCCGCATGCCGGCCTGGGCAAACAACCTCCTGGCTGGGTTTGCACACTGTTGGCCCCCCCTGACCAGCCCAGGGCCTTGGTGCAGGCCAACGCCCATCAGGCTTAGACCCCCTCGATGTTGGTCTCGGGTTGTATTTGCGTACCTCAGTCTGTCTGATCTCACTGGAGTCCGAGAACCAAGATGGAGGCCAGTCTCTCGTAACTGACTGGAGGGAGGCAGAGTTCTGAAGTGGCTTCTGTGTGGTGAAAGGCACCGTAAATCCGCTGCTGCTTGCAGCCTGACTGGCCAGTGATGGCCAGTGGTCATGGGCACAGGATCTGCCTGGACCCTGTCAGCTTGGTTCCACTGCTGATGGCCCTTCCTCATAAAAATGTGTAGCCCAGGATGGCCTTGAACTCGTGATCCTCCCGCCTCTGCCTCCTTCAGCAAATCCTACTGGCATGTGCCACCACAACCAGCACATTTTTATTTAAAATACCACAGAGACCATTTATAAGCAAAGTAATAAAAAAAATCTCTTTACTATTCATAACTTATTTTAAAACTGACATTCTTCCATGGACAGACTAAACTGAAACCCACAGTAGCATTTCAGTACCAGCAGCCTCCTAGGAGGAACAACAATACGAACCAACCTGTACCCCTGGACCTCCCAGGGACTAAACCACCAACCAAATAGTACACATGGAGGGAACCATGACTCCAGCTGTATATGTAGCAGAGGATGGCCTTTTGAAACATCAATGGGAGGAGAGGCCCTTGGTCCTGTGAAGGCTCGATGCCCCAGTAAAGGGCAATGCCAGAATAGGGAAGTGGGAGTGTGTGGGTTGGTAAGCAGGGGGAGAGGGAATGGGATGGGGGTTTCAGAGGGGAATCAAGGAAAGGAGATAATACTTGAAATGTAAATATTGAAAACATCTAATAAAAAATTACTTTCCCCAAACAAAACAAAACACAAGTTTAAAAATGCACCATAGACCAGTTTTTTCCTGACTATAAAGAAGAAGGGTGAACTGGTTAGAGTGAAACCATGTGCTGTGCTTGCCCACCCCAAAGCCTGCCAAACTAAAAAGCAGTCAATATGCAGGAAACATTATTTTCTATTTTTTCCCTTTGAACTAAACAAAAAGATAAATGAAAGACAGTAATTGCCTTATACATATCTAGTTTTCCACATTACTTAGAGAAACTACTACTGACTGCAAGGCTAAGAATATTGACCGAGGTGAATAGTCACCCTAGAAGGGAATTTTTGCCTTCATAATCCAAAGCTGCTGGGAAAAAAGGCTCTTAGCTTGTGACCCACCTCTGTATATTCTAGGTATCTTATTCACATTCCCAATGGTGCATCAATTTTATTTCAATCAATGAAAGTTATTTTTGAAATGGTACTTCTCCCCTTTTACATGTGCTTCTTCCCAGCAGCTGTTCCCAGAGCTTTTGGGGTCAGAACCTGGGCTCAGATCAACCTAATGAAGCATGCTCAGTCACTCTTCTTCAATAGGAAAACTAAAGAGGCATTGCTACCAGTGAAACACAGGAAAAAGTAGATTAGTCCACTGAGGCCACAATGTGAAGAGAGACAGTGATTTCTTTGATACCAGTCATTCCACTAGATGGTTAAGGGAAATTTCAATTTTCTGGTTCTTTTATTTCAATACACTTACACTCAAAGCTGGAGAAGTGTGTTCTGGATTAGGTACTTTCATTATCTGAAACCAATATATCACCTTTGAATTCCCCATGAATCACTTTTAGCTTTGAGAGTAAGATGTTCCCTCAGTGACATCAGGATTGCAGCTGCTTGTAGGATGATTATTTTGAAATTAATTGTATAGGTAATATTTCAGGGCTTTTACAAATGTTCTTTGATAAAAACAAATGTACAAAACTTACTGAATAATTCATGGTTTATCTTTGAAATGATTAATAATGTATATTTTTCTTCTTGTATATGAATAAGGGAAAGATTATAAATTCTTACCAATTAAAGTTAATTAGAAGTATATGACATATAAATTGTGCAAATACAACTTTTCTGAATTTTAAACTTTATGTAAATGTATCATGTAGTTCTCAATTAACATGTGACATATCTGTTGAGACTTATGACATCTTTGAAAACAACTAGCAGGCAATTTCAAGGTGTTTTCCCACCATTTGCCTCCCAGATTCAAATTAACAAAACACAACATGGGTATAATGGAGGAAAGTCCAAATCTTGTCTGTAGTTTTCCTTGATTTGATATATACTATCAATATAATACAGCATATGAATCAAGAGAGGTCCGATATAAAAATTCTTCCTATCATTTTGCGTACATACTCTCACCAAGTCAATTTTAAATTGCAGTGCATGAAATGTGTTATTTTTTGTATTAAATTGTACCTGTTCCTCTTGTCTTCTGAAATATAGCACTACACAATAAACTGTATCAAAAACTATGCTCACAATGCTGTTCTAAAGATTGGAATTTTCCCATAATGATTTGTAGTACTGAGGTATACTGTTCCTCTGTGAAACTCTACAAAAAGGGTCATTCATTTTAATCAAAATATAGCTTGTCATCACATTCTCCAATCAATATTAACATGTCTTGTACAAGTAGAATATACAAGATCTTGTAGATTAAATGCTGAAATTTAAGAACTGGGATGATATGAGATCAAAAATATGATAAAGTAAAAATCACAGCTTAATAACTTGCTTGGAAAGCAGTACAGAGTTTGAACTGTCAATCTTTTGGTGGCATTGTCTTCTCAACCTCCCAACATCTTTCAAATCTAAGGTATGTAGTCTACTAGAACTTTTTCATGTATTTCACAAAAGTATCCATTTCAATTTTTATATACTGTAGATATAGCTATAATATGTTTAAAAATGTGTTGTAGTTACTAAGGAAAGTATAATTATGTCTAATAAAATGAATTTCCTTTCTAATAAAATTCTTACCATCTCATTAAATGATCCAAGAAGCATACTTCTGATACTGAAAATGCTTTTGGATCACTGTGATTTAGAAATTTTTTGTCTGTCTTTTGTAGTTTTCAATTCTCCCCACTATGCTTACACAGTCATATGATATATACAGGCAGTTACCATTTAGTTACTACTTACTAATGAGTACTTCCTAGGAAATTAAATGCAAGAAGTTTATTGTAGAAGTACCATAGAGTACATCTATGTATGCCTTTATCATGCAACATTACAAACATTCAGCATATGTTTGCATGAATATGTGGTATATATTCAGTCACTAATTGCATCTAGATCCAGAGAAAATGAAATAGTATGAAATTAAATGAGACAGCAGTGAAAACATCAATCTATAGACAGGATCAACACATGATTCATAGATCTGGTGCTCATATGATCTTCACATAATCAAATTATTGTTATAGTTATCTTTATAATTAAAGACTGTAAACTAATAATGCAATACATCATACAAGTATACATGAGGCAGTAACTATAGAACACCAGGCCCTTATGCTTACAGATAAGAACTACAGAAACAAGAAACATTATACAGGCAGGGTTTTCTCCTCAATGGAGAAGATATACACGTTTTCTACCCAGAGGGCAGGGAATGGATGCTCTTAATTGTCTGCTGATATCTGTAGGTCTACCCCAGAATTCCCCAGAGCCATCTCCCCAGCTTCCCGAGACTCTTGTTAATCCTGCACTCTTACTACTTAGACATTTGTCTTTGGCTTTGTTTCTCAGCCAATAGAACCCATCCTTAGTAGAAATGGCATGTATATTTTAATGTTTAGATGCTGGTTTCTCCAATGAGGAGACCACACCCAATCATCCTCTAGACCCTTCACCTATAGAATACATTCTTATGGAGAAGTTCACATTTACTCTGCAAAATGTTTTGGTGTAGTCGTGCCTGAATCTTTGTTTTGAACATAGCATTGAGATAATTGTAACTAGACAGCAATTTTCTGAAAATGTACTGTGCTTAAATGTTTTAAAAGTAAAGCATCTGGTGTCAAAATCTGGATGTTTAAGCCAACAGTTTACCAAATTGTCTTGAACCAGATTTCTTTATTTCCTCATTTAGATCATGATTCTGCCAAACATGGTGTGTTCATAAACCCACAAAAATAACATTGTTGCTTATTATTTTGTTCAGGAGTATGTTTTATACCTAAGCATGGGTTATAAGATCTGAACCACAGCAGATTTGTGCACATACCAAACATGTCTGCAGGCATGAGTAATACATGGATCTTCATCAGTACCACAAAGGCTTCAGTCAACTGAAGGAACTTTTCAGCTCCATCATCCTTTAGGAACAACCATGATGCATGCTATACTTGACTGAAATCACCTTTCTCTCTCTTTTCCTCCCTCCTTCCTTCCCCCTTCTTTCTCTCTTCCTATGTGTCTATATTTCATACATATAAAATAAATCTGAGATGCAGTGTTTTGATAGCTAATTCAATTGAGTGAATGGAAAAATTTACATATAATTACAGGTGGTTCTGTTAGAGCTATGAATCCTTGGTGAACATCTGTGAGATCCATCTACTTCTGGCTAATTGGCTATGGATCTGTTTTGGTTTTAAGATCAAAATGTTAACATCCCAATGTTATTCTGAGAACCTGAAGAATATGAAGGCCTTGCATAGGGATGTAAGTAGCTGTATAATGAGTGCTCAGTGAATGATAATACTAAGAAATGGAGAACCTGAAATCAGATCACAGGGAGCCATGGAGCACACATTATATGCTGTGCTAATATAAACATGAGTAGGAGAAAATTCCTTTTACTGTAATTAGATTGTCTTAAATGGCTAGAGTACTTTCTTACATAACATCTGTTTAGTCTATGTAATCAGCTCAATATATAGATAGTTAAGCAGGCTTATAAATCATGTAGTACCATTACTCCATATATATCCTGTTTGCATATTTTATGGTGGCTGTATAGATACATAGACCTGCAATATGTACAGCTGAAGTTTTCCCTTTATGACAGTTAAATCTACACAGACTGTATCCAAGAATTCACAGATCAGACATGATTTGTGCTTATCTTCCTATGTTTCAAGATAGCCTTAGAGTTCTCACTCATGGTCTTGGTGAAAGAGGGTTCTCTGTATTGTAGATAAGCATTATCCCATTGGTTGAGGTCCTAGATGGAAAGAGATAGAGGAAGGAGGAAAGTACCATCTGTTTTTTCATGACTTTCTGCTTTAACTTTTCAATGATCTCCTTCTTCCCCTCAAACTATAATTTATCTTATTAGTTTTCTCAATTTACTAACATTCAGTCCAGGCCAGAATTATACCAGCAGCAATCCCAAATTATTAATTTTCAGATAGAAAACTGCAGCACATATATGCAAATGTATGTGTGTATGTATGTATGTATGTATGTATGTATGTATGTAAGTATGTATGTACATTTGCTTTAAATCTTGTTCTTTTCTCCAGAAACTATGAATGTGGGCTTTAATATACACAGAATTATAATATCGAACCATTTGAAATAAAATTGTGGCATCTACTGACACTGTTACAATGGACAGGAATAAAGAAAAAAAACTGTAGTTCTAGTGGAAGAGGTGTTCCACAGTTTTGAAAAGATTGTTATATAAGACATGGCTTTCTATAGCCTTATACTTCTTATTAAGAGGTATAAGTGAGATTCAAAAGATGCTGTAGTGATTCATATAATTATGTGCCTTGAGTAATGACAGACTGCCTTTATAATAGGTGAATATGTAATAAACACCGATGTATGAAGACTTAAATGTGCACAAACTTACTTTCTATACATGAGCAGAATATTGAAATACTGAACTTGTTAGGATTATGACATTAATCCTAAGAACACTCTTAATTCCTCTCCTATGAAATTTATGTTCCTTGGTAAAGGAGATGTGTGCACCACATACATTATTCTAAGGATTGTAACATTTATTAAACTGAAATAGATCAAGAAAGGAGTTGTGTCCCAATTACTTAATTGATAGCTCTTAAAAGAATTAGTTTATTTTCAATGAAATAGTAGAGGATATCCAATATAAATATCTGAAACATGTGGTGTGTTATTTGACCCTGAATGTTCTCATTCACCATGGCTATTACAATGAATAACACACAGGAGTATTATTAAAAGAAATTCTTGTAGAAGATCGTACTGAGTATCAGTAAATTGGATTCTTTTGTCTTATGTCACAGTTCCAGCTCACTGATGGTCATTCAGGGTTACTGTTGTATATTGTGTTCTTTTCAATTGTATTATTCCTGTGACAAAGGCATCACTTGATTTTATATTCTGCACATCTTGAGTTTCAGGGCTAGGCCTAATCTTAATTTTTAAAAGAGGTGTATTTCCTATTTAATAGTAGAACATGTATCCTTATTACATGGTGGGGAGTCTTCTGGGTATATGCCCAGGAGTGGTATAGCAGGATCTTCTGGAAGTAAGGTGCCCAGTTTTCGGAGGAACCGCCAGACTGATTTCCAGAGTGGTTGTACCAATTTGCAACCCCACCAGCAGTGGAGGAGTGTTCCTCTTTCTCCACACCCTCTCCAACACCTGCTGTCTCCTGAATTTTTAATCTTAGCCATTCTGACTGGTGTAAGATGAAATCTTAGGGTTGTTTTGATTTGCATTTCCCTAATGACTAATGAAGTTGAGCATTTTTTAAGATGCTTCTCCGCCATCCGAAGTTCTTCAGGTGAGAATTCTTTGTTTAACTCTGTACCCCATTTTTTAATAGGGTTGTTTGGTTTTCTGGAGTCTAACTTCTTGAGTTCTTTATATATATTGGATATTAGCCCTCTATCTGATGTAGGATTGGTGAAGATCTTTTCCCAATTTGTTGGTTGCCGATTTGTCCTCTTGATGGTGTCCTTTGCCTTACAGAAACTTTGTAATTTTATGAGGTCCCATTTGTCAATTCTTGCTCTTAGAGCATACGCTATTGGTGTTCTGTTCAGAAACTTTCTCCCTGTACTTCTTTGATGTTTCTTTGATGTATGGCCAAGTTGTCAGTAAGACTGTAGATACTTAATTATGGGAACCCAGTGACCCTGGGAGGGAGTGGGAATTGAGCGCCAAGGATGCCAGTGTAAAACTGATGGTTTTATTTTAAAAGACACCATTTAAATACAGAAATTATTTCAGAAACACTTCATAAACTAAGATAAAAAGACACGAAAAAGGGCCTTTGACAGTATCAATGAGCCAGTATACAGAACCTAAGAATCTCTGTTATAAACCTGACACTGCTCAACACAATTTCCCTTAGAGAGTACTTCCATGTTCTCTGTGCTTTGAGACAGAGTCTTGTTATACTATACAGTCTATACTGGTATCTAACTCCTAAAATTCTCCTGCCCCAAGATCTCACATTCGGTATGCCAGGTATGCACTTTCATGTTCAGCTAATAGTTTACATATTTAATATGTATGCTAATATGTAAACAGGACATGTTTATAAGATCAGTCAGAGGTAAATTAATTTTCATTTTGTTGAGAGTGCTGATCTCTTCCCCACACACTATTATGCCACAAGCTAGGCTTTTTCCATGTGAACATTTTAGAACACACTTCCTATGCTCACCCAGTGCTGAATTCTTTTCATTTTATAAGTATTGTGAATTTCAGGTTCTTAATTTAAACATTATCTCCAATATGTTGCTTCTTTTTCTTGGTAGGCTTCAATAAGTACTGTTTCGTAATGATTGCAGAAATCACAGTCATTGCATGCTTCATAAAATTATGCAGTCAGAGTGTGGAGAGCACACAGTTTTGCAATTCTGTTTTTGTCTTGTTCCTACTGCTCCATTATCACACACATACAACCTTTGTTAGCCCACAGTGTTTTATAGGAGGCAGGTTATAGCATCCCATATATGCATGTGTGTTGCTGTGTTCCACGTGATTTCTTTTTTTTTCTTTTTCTTTCTTTTTCTTTCTTTCTTTCTTTTTTTTGGGGGGGGGGTTGAGACAGGGTTTCTCTGTATAGCCCTGGCTGTATTGGAACTCACTCTGTAGACCAGGCTGGTCTTGAATTCAGAAATCTGCCTGCCTCTGCCTCCCAAGTGCTGGGATTAAAGGCATGCACCAACACTGCCCGGCTCCATGTGTTTTTTTTGTTTGTTTATTTATTTTATTTTTTATTTTTTTTTGTGCCAGGATCCCATTCCTCCTGCCCTTTCATTGAACTTTTAGTAAGAGAGAACAGTTGGAAGTGTCCTCTTAGTCGTGTCCTGGGAAATTTGATGGTAAGAATTGATGTCATATCTTTCTTTTGTGTCTCCAGCAAAGGCAGCATTTGTTTGTGCCTAGTGTTCCTTCCTATTTGTACTTTAATATACATTTACTCTCAATAAATAAATAAATCATGTTTTACAAACAGTTCAAAATTAACTTCTTTGAAATAACCACAGGTGAGTTTAAGTTTATTTGCCCATTCCCATAATGAGTCTGCAACACATGGTTTCACATGCATCTCTGGGGACTGGTCTCACCTGGCTGGTTCTGCAGTATTACCAGAGCTTTTGTTATGAAGACTTATTTCTATATTCAACAGATACAAATACATCTCCTAGAGTCTCGTTTGAAAAAATGATGCCCTGTGTGTTCTTGGGAATGTACTTTTCCTTTGCCTCTTATCTATCTTCTCAATTAGTTAAAATAATTAAAGTGTTATTTATTTTTCATTTTTAAAAGTATAATGGAAGCAAATTAATTTCACATAAGGTACCTAAATACTTAGTATGACTCTTTTATTTTTCATTTAATAACAGTAAAAACAGAAGTTTATGTATAGGGAACAAGTTTTCCTCCAAAGCTAGTTGGTAATGGAGGAAGCCATAGACCTCATTTTACAGTCTCTGAGGTCTCATAGCAAGTGTAGCAGATCAGGTTCACATGGCGCAATGTTTGCATTTGCCCACCAAACACCATGTGTTTATGCTCAAGTTCTACATGTTTGAAATAAGCAGTAGATTTCAGACTACACAGGGCTTCCTCAGGAGGAAAACCAACATTCATGATGTCCACAAGGGATCATTTTGCAGAGCTGTGGATACTGAACATATATTTCATGAAAAAGTATCATCTGCATTTAACACATTACATTTAATTAATGTTCTACCCTAGATAATTTTGAAAATAAGAAAACAAAGAATACTTCCTTTAAAAAAAACTCTGCATCTTTCTGGTTTAATATTAGTTGGGAGGAGGTGATGGTTGCTCTCAGTAGGGTTTCTGAATCTCTTGATTAGATTTTAGGTCACGGCATCTAAGAAGCAATCTTCTTCCCATGTTTTGCCCCATCCCTTTCTTCTTTTTCCTTCCAGATCACCAAGTTTTTCTCCACCAATTTCCCAACCTCTTCTCATCTGTTTTTAGATTTAAGCTCTTCCTTCCCACCATTCTTCTTTTTAAGGAAAAACTTCAAAATTTAACAACACACACACATACACAGAAACCAACAGCATAACCACCATCTCCACTACTACCACCAGTAATAACACCCACCTCTGTCTCTGTCTCTGTGTCTCTCTCTGTCTCTGTCTCTCTGTCTCTCTGTCTCTCTCTCTTTCTCTCTCTCTCACATACACACACACACACACGCACACACACACACGCACACACACACACACACACACACACACATTTAGAACAATTTTGAATATTCAACCACAATCACTTAAAACCAGATTCTTATTTTCAGGATTTAAAAATTTTGCCTTTCATTAAAATGGGATCATATACAGGAAGTGTTTAATGATTCGTGCTTGGTCAATATGTTGGTCTGCTGTTAAGGTCAGAATTCTAATTCTTTTTTTATAAAACAGGCTTGAAATTTAGCCTGTTTTTTTTTTTTTCCTGATTTAAAAGTTCATATTTGGCAATCCAATAAAATGCTCTCTTTGGCAATATTACTTAACCTGGATGTGACTAACTGACTGATTGTTTAATACAAACCAGAGACTCTGGTAATTAAAAATTACAACTATTATTTTAGTGACTCACATGAGGATTTACCAAACATCTTTAAGTAGGTATTTTTAATTGACATGGATTGTAGTCTGAATTTGCAGCACACATTTTGGAGTACACATATTCTGA
Organism: Apodemus sylvaticus; assembly: GCF_947179515.1. Classification (NCBI taxonomy): domain Eukaryota; kingdom Metazoa; phylum Chordata; class Mammalia; order Rodentia; family Muridae; genus Apodemus; species Apodemus sylvaticus. Next base: position 158,730,115 of record NC_067472.1, on the reverse strand, counting down.
TCATGTAAAATATCTCTCACTTTTACAAGTCAGCAGCAGAGAAGATACCTAAAATAAAATTTAAATTCTGAATGATTATTTTAGATATTTTTATTTCTTGTGTATTTCATATATCATACATAATTATTGCATTTACATTATTTCTATTCCTCCAACTCTTCCCTTTCTTTCCATGACATCATTTCAAATTCCCTCATTTTCCATGACATCATTTCAAATTCACGAGCCCTCCTTTATTTGTACATGCACACACAGGTACACGCATATGTACACAAGCACACACATACACAGACACTTAAGCTACTGAGTTCATTCAGTAGTACTCAGAGACACTTTTGTTTCAAGATTACCATTTGTGACTGGATAACCCATCAGGGGTCTTCCCTGAAGAATAATTGATTCTCCCTCTTCAACAGCTCTTGTTCTAGGAATAGAAAGTTTCTCTGTCCGTATTTTATGATTTATTTGTAAATTGTGTTGGGGGGTGGGTGTGTAGGTGTGTGGGGGTGTGGGGGTGTGTGTGCTTGCATGCAGATGCCTGATGAATTCAGAAGGCAGCATTACATGCCCTAGAATTCGAATTGTTGCTGTAACCCAACTTATATGGGTGCTGAGAATTGAACACTGGTCCTCTATAAGTCTCTACAAGACTATTCTGTTCTTAATGTCTGTGTTCTTAACTTCTGTTTTATCTCTTCAGTTCCTTGTGATTTCTTAGTTTAACTTTTTCATTAAATATCTCAAAGTGATTCAAGTTGAGGGAGTTATCAGAAGAAAATGTTAAGCTGATTTTGTAATGGTTGTGTATTATAGGAGTCAGAATTTAGTTCTTCTTGGAAGAGAGTGCTGGATAGATGTGGCATGGGGTAAGACTCTTGTAATTAACTAGTTGGGTCACAGAAGTACTTCCATCATTAACATGGACAGTTTTTTAATTGTCTACAAAATACAGAGCTTACAATGCTTATGGATTTTTAGGAAAGGAAGTGAATTATGTTTCATTATCCAGAAAATTGTATTAAGTTGCATGTTGAAGTTCTAGTCAACATTGTCCATCCACATTCTGAGCACTTGGTGCAGTGGGAGGGGCTGATTTCAATATGTAAGTACAAGAAGCAGGATGAGTATATTAGCAGCAGAGTTAGATTTACAGAAATATTCGAGGTCCTCAGATAGTGATACTTGCTTATCCTTTAGGTACTGTGCTTCCTTTTTCAATTCAGACATTTAACCTATACAAATATATGTGGTTTTTACATACATATTAATTATTGTATAAAATAATATGTTATATATTATGATATAGAGAATATTATAAGATTGTATACATTACCACAGTCTCCAGGAAAGAATCAGCATTTCCCATCATATCACAAGTACAATATTATTTCTGCAAACCTTCTTGACTGTGAACCATGGAAAGGTAGTTCTCAGACAAGGGCAAGATCCAAGAAAATAATATGAAAGTCTTTGCTTCAAGTATTGTAAACATCTTTCTTGGCTTAGCATTCAGAACCACATTATACCTTTTGATGAATTACAATTGCTGTGACCAGAAAATCACTTAATCTAAGCATTTGACCCTCAATTACATTTTGTCTTGCCATAGGAATAATTAAGGTGACCTAGGGAAAGAACAAAGTGTCTTCATTTTCTTTGCCAAACAGGAAGAATCCATCTTTCATATTCCAAAATTGTTATGTGATACTTGTGGTGAAACCTGATCTCTGATATAAGGAATGTGTCCAAAGTTATGTCAGTCCTTCTGGTTCACAGAACAATTATGATGATGTCATTTCCTGCATTATCATAAATCAGTGTCAGTTCTGAAGGAACCATAGATATGGCTGAGCTCACAGAGATGAGGACAGATGTGAGTCACCTCAAGGACGTTCACTGTTCAGACCATGAGCATTCTCCATATGGGAATTGAAAGATTTTCATTTTTTATATTTTAATTTGTCTTTATGTTCATGTTATTTTGAAACAAAAGACATTTGGGGAGAATGAACAAAAAAATGTCTGTATGTTAATAGGTATTAGATAGATTGATTTTTAAAAAGTCCTGATAGTGTAACATACACAAGTCTCTTTAATGACCTTGAGAGCTCTGGAAGAAATAAAAACACCAATTTACTTCATTTGTACTGTTTTCTGACTGCTTTGTAAAATTTAGAAACAGCTTCATAAAGTACATTTTCAGAGATTCTAAGTATGCTTTTGAGATATTGTAATATAAAAACTCAATGCTGGCCCAGGAGTTAAAATGATATGATTTCCAACTTGATGACCTTAATTTGTTCTTCAAGGCCAATATGATAAGAGAGTCCAAACTCCCACATTTCCTCCAATGAATTTTTATGTATTCTCTCCATTCCTCTCCTCTCCTCTTCTCTCTCTCTCTCCCTCTCCCTCTCCCTCTCCCTCTCCCTCTCCCTCTCTCTCTCTCTCTCTCTCTCTCTCTCTCTCTCTCTCTCTCTCTCTCTCTCTCTCTCTCTGTCTCTCTCTTCCTCCCATGCCGTCTCCCCCTCCCCGCCCTCTCTCTCTGTACCCCTGCCCCATGGTTCTATTATGTACCCCTGTCTGGTTTGCACTTACTTTGTTGTTCAAGATGGTCACTACTCACACCATCTTCCAACCTCAGCTTCATGAGTGCTGGCATCTGCCATCATGCTTGGCTTACAATCCTTTTAGCTTTTTCCAAAGAACCATGCAAGTTCTTATATTTTTTGAGTATGTAAAGAGAAAAATGGTTCAGGGTTAATTAAGGTTGGTATCTCAGGGGAATTGAATGCAAAAGTTTCACCTTTATTTTCACATAGATTTGGAAGAGATGAAGTTATCAATTCTCTATATCCTATCAGGAATTATGCTCAAGTCCCTTATTTAAAAAAAAATATGTCCCTGCATTTAACAGTGCCTGGACATGGTAACTGATCCACAGTAATCCTGGTCCCAGTGTAGTTCAACAAGTAGTTAGGTGTTATTTTCCCAGGAGATTTTCTATTCACTAATTATCTTTTCATATTTAATACATTAGATTTTTTGATTTTTCAGGCATCAAAAGCAAAGTCCTGCAGATTTATCTATACATGAAAAAGTAAATACATATTTGATTTCATGCTCTGTACTTCATTTGTGTAATCCTTCTTTCTATTCCAGGTTTCCCTCACTCTATATCATTGTATGTGCATGGAAATATTTTATATCTACCATTTTTTACTAGCTTCATTTTAGTAAACTTCCAAGGTCTTAGCTATTACACTTCTCTTCTATCATAGCTACACTGTCCTCGTAGATGAGTGTGATTGCACTGTAGTTCTAGTTGGAGAGCATCATGGATGTCACTAATGTTCAATCTAATTTCATATGTGTCACTGTACATTGTAAAGCCTATTTTGTTTTAATTACATGTTTATTTAGTGTGTGTGCATATGTGTGTGTATCTGCATAGCTACTGTTGTGTGCACAAGGAGGTCAGAGAGCAACTTGTAGAAGAAAATGGATCTCTCCTTCTACCATATGCATCTCAGGGATTAGACTCTGATCATAAACACTGGCAGCAAGTACCTTTAGTCAGCAAGACATTTTCCTGACCCCATAGGACATGTTCTAGCGTTTAATTTGAAACTATAAACATTTTATTTTGTTGCATATAATGATGAAACATGCATGATTCTATTATCATCTCTCTGGACTCACCCTGCATATATGTTTATATGCTAGAATCCTGATTTACTACAAAGAGGAATTGAAATTTAATGCGATACAATATGTACCCTATACAGTTTTTTCCTCCTATTCTATACTGCTCATTCTTCTCCTTATCCTGCCATACATTTCTTATGTGAATTACATTTTAAAATCTTCATTCAGTGCAAAATAAATTAGTACTCTGGAGAGAAAATGCAAAATTACTACCCAGTTATCTATATTTATTTACCCCATCTTTTTAATATTATTACTGCCAGGCTAGAGATAAAGGTCATATTATATTGCTAATTTTAATATATATTACATTTAAACTCCCACTGTGTAATCCATTTATGATCTGATATAAGGTATATGTTACACATGCACACACACACACACACACACACACACACACACACACACGGACATGTGTCAGTGTTCTCAGTGCACAAAATGTATTATAATGTGTAAAAGTGTTAAAAGCTCTTGAAAGATAAAATAAACAAACATTAATTTTCTTTCTGTTGCCTGGTTGATGGTTCAGTGCTTGAGACATCTTGGGGGTCCAGGTTATTAATTGATACTGCTGGTCCTCCTACAAGGTTGCCCTCCACCTTAGTTTCTTCCAGCTTTTCTCTAATTGAACGACAGGGGTCAGCAATTTCTGTACATTGATTGGGTACAAATATCTACATCTGACTCTTTCAGCTGCTTGCTTTGTCTTATGGGGGCAGTCATAAATGTTCCCTTTTTGTGAGAGGCCTATAGCCTCAGAAATACTGTAAGGCTTTGGACCTCCCTTAAGCTAGATCCCATTTGGGACCTCTAGATGGACTTTCTTTTCCTCAGACTCCTCTCCATTTCCAACCCTGCTGTTGACCAGAGTCCTAGAGGGTGAGAGATTCCCAAGATTTAATGCACTCTGGTGCATTCTGGAGGGTCCTTCAAACATCCTACCTCCTGAGGTTGTCTATTTCCATTCTTTCTGCTGGACCTCAGGGCTTCAGTCTTTTTCTTTCAACCAATACCAGATCAGGTTCTCCTCTTTCCCCATCTACTTTCTCTCCCAAGTCCCCCCCCCCCCCCGCCATCCTGATTGTTTTATTCTTTCTCCTCATTGGAACTGGGGCATCCTCACTTGGGCCTCTCAGCTTTTTGACCTTTTTGAGTTCTATGGACTATATTTTGGGTATTCAGCACTTTTTTGGCTAATATCCACTTATTAGTGAGTACATACCATGCATTTCCTTTTGAGTCTGAGTTACCTCACTCAGTATGATATTTTCAAAACTCTGGATGTCCTGGCTCTTAATAGCTGTGTAGTATTTTATTGTGTAAATGAACCACATTTTCTGTATTGGTTCTATTATGGGACATCTGGGCTGTTTCCAGCTTCACAAACAAGGTTGCTAAGCACATAGCAGAACACATGCTCCGTGGCTTTCTGCGGAATCTATTGGGTATATTCCCAAGAGTGATATTTCTGCCTTCTCAGGTAATACTATGTCCAGTTTTCTGAGGAACCACCAGACTGATATCCAGAGTGGTTATACCACTTTGCAATCCCACCAACAGTGGAGAAGTGTTCCTCTTTCTCTGCATCCTCACCAACATGTGTAATCACTTGAGGTTTTGACCTTAGCCTTTTTGATTGGTGTAAGGTGAAATTTCAGGGTTGTTTTGATTTGCATTTCCCTAATCACTAAGGACTTTGAACATTTCTTCAAGTGATTCTAAACCATTCTAGATTCCTCTGTTGTCAATTCTCTGTTTAGACCTATAGCCTATTTTGTGATTGGGTTTTTCGATGTTTTGGTGGTTAACTTCTTGAGTTCTTTATATATTTTGGATATTAGCCCTCTGTTGGATGTGGAGTTAGTGAAGATTTTTCCTAATCTGTAGGTTGCTGACTTATCTTATTGAATATATCCTTTTCCTTATAGAAGCTTTCCAATTTCATGAGGTCCCATGCATCAGTTCTTGATCTTAGAGCCTGAGACATTGAGTTCAAGATTCTTCCCCACTTTCTTTTTTATTAGATTCAGTGTATCTTGATCCCCTTGGACTTGAGCTTTGTGCAAGGTGACAAATATGATTCTATTTTCATTTTATATATAAAGACAACCAGTTAGACTAGCACTATTTATTGAAGATGCTTTCTTTTTTCCATTGTATATCTTTGGCTTCATTGTCAACGATCAAGATTCCATAAGAGTGTGGTTTTATTTTTGGGTCTTCAATTCTGCTCCATTGTTCAACATGTCTGTCTCTGTAACAATAGCATGCAGTTCCTATCACTATTTTTTTAGTAAAGCTTTAGGTCAGGGATGATGATTCCCCTAGCCACTCTTTTATTAAGAATTGTTTTCACTATTCAAGGTTTTTTCTTTCCAGATGAATTTGAGAATTGCCTTTTCCATGTCTTTGAAGAATTGTCTTGGGATTTTGATGGGGATTGCATTGAATCTATAGATTGCCTTTTGTAGGATGCCATTTTTGCTATATTATTTCTGCCAAATCCATGAGCCTGGAAGATCTTTCCATCTTGACAGATTCTTCCTTGATTTTTTTTTTCTCGAGAGTCTTGAATTTATTGTCATACAGGTCTTTCATTTGTTTTGTTAGAGTTACACCAAGATATTTTATATTATTTGTGGCTATTGTGAAGAGAGTTGTTTTCCTAATTTCTTTCTCGGCCTTTTTATCATTTTTATAAAGGAACACTACTGATTTATTTAAGCTAATTTTATATCTGGCCATTTGGCTGAAGTTGTTTATCAGCTGGAGTAGTTTGCTGGGAGAATTTTTGGGGTCACTTATGTATACTATCTTATCATCTGCAAAGAGTGATACCTTTATTTCTTGTTTGCCAATTTATATATCCCCTTGATCTCTTTTTGTTGTCTTCTTGTTCTAGTACTTTGAGTACTATATTGAATAGATATGGGGAGAGTGGACATCCTTGTCTTGCTCCAATTTTAGTGGTATTGCTTCAAGTATCTCTCCATTTAATTTAGTATTGGCTCTTGTTTTGCAATAAATTGCTTTCATTATGTTTAGGTACGTGCCTTAAATTCCTGATCTCTCCAATACTTTTTATCATGAAGGAGTGCTATATTTTTTCACATGCTTTTTCTACATCTAAGGAGAGGATCATGTGATTTTTTTTCTTTGAGTTTATTTATATAGTGGATTACATTAATAGATTATCATATATTGAACCAACCTTGTATCCCTGTGATGAAGCCTACTTGATTGTGGTGAATGATTTTCATGTGTTCTTGGATTTGGTTTTCAAGAAATTTATTGATTATTTTTGCACTGATATTCATAAGTGAGATTGTTCTGAAGTACTCCTTTTTGGACAAGGTTGGGACCTTGTCTGGTTTAGGTATCAGAGTAATTGTGGCTTCATAGAATTAATTAGGTAGTGTTCCTTCTGTTTCTATTTTATGGAATACTTTGAGGAATATTGGTAATGGGCCTTCTCTGAAGGTCTGGTAGAATTCTGTACTAAATCCATCTGGCTCTGGGCTTTTTTCAGTTGGGAGGATTTTTATGACTTCTTCTATTTCTTTATGAGATATGAGCCAGTTTATATAATTTATCTGCTCTTGATTTAACATTGGTATGTGGTATCTGTCTAGAAAAACATCCATTTCATCTAGATTTTCTGGTTTTGTTGAGTGCCAAACTCCACCAGGTTTCTTCACTAGTGTTTACATTTATACCACCTTAGTGCAACAGTGTGTTTTCATTTTATGCACCATATTTTTATTTTACTGCCAGACTTTATCATTAAAACTTAATAGATGAAAGACATATACCCATGAGTTCTCTGTTTCCCTGAAAACAGTTATTCTTTATAATTTTGCTATTGTATTTCGCCTAGGGTTCTATAAAATGGCACAAAAATCTGCTTGCTACTACCCATGCATTAAGATGCCTGGATTTATTGATGAAAATTTACAAAATAATTTAGAGATGACATGAATACAAATTCCATAAAGCGATTTGACATGAAATATGAAAATGTACTTAGTTTCATATGAAGAGGATAATTAAAACAGTCTGTTGAAGTTAAGTGCCAAGACCTCAACAAAACTTACAAAATTCAATTGTGATCAAAACAACTAAAGTGTGGTCAAGGAAGCATGGGAAAATCTCTTATTTTATTTCAAATATATTCATATCATTAATGCTCAAATGCTGTAATATTTCAACTTTTTATAGTTTCCTTTACTGAGGAAATGTTCAGATATAACTAGCTTGTAAAAATTACATCTTATGTGTATGTGTGTGTGCGTGTGCGTGTGCATGTGAGTGTGTGTGTGTGTGTGTGTGTGTGTGTGTGTGTATGTATGTATGTATACATGCATTACTGTTTCTCCTTAAATTTTTGATGGTGAATTAACCATAGTCAATCATATAAAATTGTCAGCCTAATCTTCAGGAAATGAAACAAAAATTAAACTCCCTCCAAAGAAAATAGAACATTTATAACTGAAATTTCCCACTGTGGAGACACTAGCCTCGACTTGAGCCTAACAATTTCAGTCCATCTCTTTACACAGATACCTCCTGCCTGTCACCTTTTCATGTGACAGTTTTTATGACTTTCAACAAAACCTATTGATGTCTTACTTTTCATTTGTTTCTATAATAGAATAGAAATTTCTCTTGATCTTTTCTCTTATCTTTCTGAAAATGATTTTGTGATGTATATTTTTAAGAATAGAAGTTAAAATGGACATCTCACCATGCAGTCTAATGAGTTTTCTCTTGTGCTCATAGAGTATATGCAAGGTTAGTTATAGGTATTCTTTACTTGCTTTAATGGAGTCATTCATTCTTATTTCTATAATTTTGCATATAAAATATTTACATGTCATTAAGTACTAGAAAAACACAAAATTTACCTAGAATTGTTTATGTTGAATAAAAATTCAATTCAATTTGAATAAACAATACATATGGCAGTTCTTTTATTTATTTACTGATCTTTGAACACTCTGTTCTTTGGGAGGCTGTGATGGGAATGTTTAGCTGTGAATCAAGCAGGACTTCAAGATACCTGCAAAATGGCTCATGTTTCTTCACTTTGTGGAGCTGATGGCCTTGAATGTGCAGCATTTGTTGAGAAAGAGCTTGGATTCTGAAGTCAGTCTGATGTGAAGTTACACCAGATTTGACTTTTTCTATCTGTGTGCATTATTTGGAGCAGAAAAGTCTCAGTATTTTTAGCTTCAATCATCCTCATGCCCAAAACTGAGACACTAAAAGCACATGGCTGTGGGGAGTTATAGGAAACTAGGGACACAAACATAAAGAGCTTCATTCTTTTCACACTCCATGTTACTGGCACAGTGCCTTTATATCAATGCAATTGCCTTCCTTATTCTGGAAATTCAGCTTCCTGTGGCCTGGCATGTGCCATGGGGCAGTGAGTCAAACTGCCATAAAATAGAGACCAGAGTTGCGAATAGGTACCAGATAAGTAGTTAGGAATTCTTCTCAATGTAGGAGAAGGAAATAGATGCATTTTTGTCTCTAATCAGCAAAAAAATAGTGTAGGAGAGAGAAAGATAAGAGATAGAGAGAGAGAATGAAAGACAGAAGAGAAAGAGTGTGTGTGAGAGAGAAACAGAGGAAGAGGGAGGTAGAGAAAATGGAATTTGCTGCATGAAAACAAGGTTTTATTAACAGAAGCACAGCATGTGTATCAATTGAAAGAACACATTGACTCTCATCAACAAATACAACTAATACAAGTTGTTTTTAAAGTAAAATGAGCTTTTACATCTTGAAATTTGTTAAATTGACATGTTAAGATAAAGTATTATATTAAGGAAACACATTTAAGTGTCAAGAAAATGTCATTTTCTTATTTGTTTGAGCTAGGTCTTTCATTCAAACCAGTCTCAAACTATAATTTCCATCAGCCTTTTCATCAGTGGTGGGCAGTGATGTTTCCACTTACAAATGTGCTTTATATTACAGATTCTGTGTTAGCTTAACTGGTACAGCTAAGTATCCAGGTAAAAACAGTGAATAAAAATAAGTGAATGCAGACAAGTAAGAAAGTAATCATGATGATCATGTGAGTTCCAAGCTTCTTGAAACTCACCACAAAGAGTCTAACAGGCTTGGAGATGTAATAGTCTGTGTGATGGACCAGCATCATAACCAACAGCAGCATCTGTTTTTGAGTTCTGGCTTTGTTCTTAATCAAGCAATTGTACTATTTGGTATGTTTTCAAAAACAAGAGGTTGACATAGAGAGATAAAACATGGGAAGGAGGGGAAAACAGGGAGAAGGGGAGAGACATTGACACTGATAAAGATAGAGACAGAGGCTGACTGGCTACACTGACCAGAAAAGGAAAGAAGCCTGGTAGTAGCCTTCAGTATAATGCTGTTCAGCCTTGCTCCAGTCCTTTAACTTGAAGCTTGGCTTGTAGCTCTGTTGGTAGCTAATTGGTAGCATAATTGTCTAGCATACAGGATTCCAAAGACACCAGTCTAATAGGAATGATAAAAATATTTATAAATGTATCCTGCTCAGGGGCATATGTTGAAAATATTTTATTTAGTGAGTTTCCTGAAACAGGGATTAGTCAGTGATTTTGGTGTGTAGCTCTAATTCAAAATTTGTGCCAGCATTGGAAGAGTATGTGTAAAGGGAGAAGGTCATGGAATGCTAGAGAGCAGCAAAAGGGAGAAAAGGTCCTCACTGGGGTTCTGTGCTTGTTTGTCACACACTTCCCCTTGTGGTTTGTGTTCTGAATATGTGGGTACCTGAAAATTAGAGGTTGTTACATTCTTGTTTCATTTATTAGGAAACATGGCGAATTCAGAACTCGGACTCCCACCAGTCAGGAGAGGCTCATCCATCTTGGTTTCGGACTACAGGGATCGGACAGACTGAGGTACACAAACATAATCCCAGGCCAACACCGCAGTGGTCTGAGCCCGACGGGCGTTGGGCTGTACCCAGGCCCTGGGCTGTTCGGGGGGGGGGGGGCATTGGGGTGCCAACCCAGCCAGGAGGTTTTTTTGCCCAGGCCTGCGCGCGTACCACCATTTTGCCTGCAGGACGACAGAGAGCTCTGGCTGGCAGACCTGTAACAGGCATAGCCTGAGGCTAACAAAGCGGGGGTCTAGGCCCCAAAAGGCACAGAACTGACCCCAAGAACTGGGCGGCTTGGTGGACCATCTGTGAGTCAACCCGCCCAGGAGGTTGTTAGCACAGCAGACTCTCCCGGCGCTTTCAGGGAGCGCGGGCGCACACGCCCGCCATCCTGGTCACCTGGCGGACCCAATTAACAGTCATAGACCTAGGGGAACTTTGCTCGGACCTTGGCCTCCCAGGCTTTTGCCTGGACTCAGGTCCTGGGTGGCCAGGCTAACCTTGTGTGCGCCAGCCCAGTTGAGGGATCGGCTGCCCAGCGGAGTGAGCAGAACACAGGGGAGGTCACAGCAGCATACACCGTCGGTGCTCCCTGGGGGTGCACACGGGCTCCATCTGGTCCACAGACACAATCTGGGGCAAGGCCTCAGGCGGAAGCCCTCAGTTCAACTCTCTCCGCTCCCAGATCCAGATCAGCCTGGGCGGCCGCACCACATCTCCAGGTCCTGCAAGAGGCTAGCTGGGCTTCCGGGCGGCCAGCTGGGAGAAGTCAGTGTGCTCCAGTGAATCCAGCGGGCCCCAGCGGGAGCCTTCGGGTGCCTGCTTCGGGATCTGATCAGCCTGGGCAGCAGCACCCTGTCTACAGGCAGGGCAGGGGGTAAGCTGTGCACCAGAGGCCAACTGGGAAGGGGCAGCTTGCACTGGTGAGTCCAGCATTGACAAGACAAACTAACACCAGTGAAAACTAGATGGCAAAAGGCAAACGCAGGAATGTCACTAACAGAAATCAAGGCAATATGGCAACATCTGAACCCAATTCTCCTCTACCAGCATGTCCTGGATACCCCATCACACCAGTAAAACAAGATTTGGATTTAAAATCACTGGTCATGATGCTGGTACAGGAACACATGAAGGACATACTTAAAGAAATTCAGGAGAAAATGGATCAAAAGTTAGAAGCCCTTGCAAGGGAAACACAAAAATCATTGAAAGAAATCCAGGAGACTACAAAAGCCAACAAGGAGGAAATGCAAAAAACACTTAAAGAAATACAGGAGACCTTTGGTCAACGGGCTGAGGTCATGAAAGAGGAAACACAAAAATCTCTTAAAGAATTACAGGAAAGCACAAACAAGCAAGTGAAGGAGCTAAGCAAAACCATCCAGGATCTAAAATCAGAAGTAGAAACAACTAAGAAAACTCAAAGGGAGACAACTTTGGAGATAGAAAGCCTTGGGAAGAAATCAGGGGACAGAGATGCAAATATCAACAACAGAATACAAGAGATAGAAGAAAGAATCTCAGATGCTGAAGATTCCATAAAAACCATGGACTCAACAGTTAAAGAAAATGCAAAATGCAAAAAGCTTGTAACCCAAAATATCCAGGAAATCCAGGACACAATGAGAAGACCAAACCTAAGGATTATAGGCATAGATGAGAGTGAAGATTTACAACTTAAAGGGCCAGCAAATATCTTCAATAAAATTATGGAAGAAAACTTCCCTAACCTAAAGAGAGAGATGCCCATGAATATACAAGAAGCCTACAGAACTCCAAACAGACTGGACCAGAACAGAAATACTTCCCGTCACATAATAATCAAAACACCAAATGTTCTAAACAAAGAAAGAATACTAAAGGCAGTAAGAGAAAAAGGCCAAGTAACATATAAAGGAAGACCTATCAGAATCACAGCACACTTTTCACCTGAGACTATGAAGGGTAGAAGTTCCTGGGCAGATCTCATGCAGACTCTAAGAGAACACAAATGCCAACCAAAACTATTATATCCAGCAAAACTCTCAATCACCATAGATTGAGAAACTAAGATATTTCATGACAAAACCAAGTTTACCCAATATCTATCCACAAACCCAGCCCTAAAAATGATAATAGGAGGACAACACCAATACAAGGAGGGAAACTTCACCCTGGAAAAAGCAAGATAGTAACCTTTCATCAAACCCAAAAGAAGTTAAGCAATCAAATTTAAAAAATAATGTCAAAAATGATAGGAAGTAACAATCACTATTCCTTAATATCTCTTAACATCAATGGACTTAATGCCCCAATAAAAAGACACAGACTAACTGACTGGATACGTAAACAGGACCCTACATTTTGCTGCTTACAGGAAACACACCTCAGGGTCAAAGACAAACACTACCTTAGAGTAAAAGGCTAGAAGACAATTTTACAAGCAAATGGTCTCAGGAAACAAGCTGGAGTAGCCATTTTAATATCAGATAAAATTGACTTTCAACCCAAAGTCATCAAAAGAGACTCTGAGGGACACTTCTTGCTGGTCAAAGGAAAAATACAAAAAGAAGAATTGTCAATCGTGAACATCTATGCTCCAAATGCAAGGGCACCCTCTTTCGTAAAAGAAACTTTATTAAAACTAAAAGCACACATTGCACCTAACACAATAATTGTGGGTGACTTCAACACTGCACTTACCTCAATGGACCGATCAGGAAAACAGAAACTAAACAGGGACACAATGAAACTAATTGAAGCTTTGGACCAATTAGATTTAACAGATATATATAGAACATTCTATCCTAAAACAAAAGAATATACCTTTTTCTCAGCACCTCATGGTACCTTCTCCAAAATCGACCATATAATTGGTCACAAGACAGACCTCAACAAATATAAGAAGATCGAACTAATCCCATGCCTCCTATCTGATCACTATGGACTAAAAGTGGTCTTCAATAGCAACAGAAACAACAGAAAACCCACATACACGTGGAAACTGAACAATATTCTACTCAATGATACCTTGGTCAAGGAAGAAATAAAGAAAGAAATTAAAGACTTTTTAGAACACAATGAAAATGAAAACACAACATACCCAAACGTATGGGACACAATGAAAGCAGTGCTAAGAGGAAACTTATAGCCCTGAGTGCCTCCAAAAAGAAAATGGAGAGAGCATACATTACCAGCTTAATGACACACCTGAAAGCCCTAGAACAAAAAGAAGCTATTTCACCCAGGAGGAGTAGAAGGCAGGAAATCATCAAACTCAGGGCCGAAATCAATCAAGTAGAAACAAAGAGAACCATACAAGAAATCAACAAAACCAGGAGCTGGTTCTTTGAGAAAATCAACAAGATAGATAAACCCTTAGCCAGACTGACCAAAGGGCACAGAGAAAGTATCCAAATTAACAAACTTAGAAATGAAAAGGGAGATATAACAACAGAAACTGAGGAAATCCAAAAAATCATCAGATCCTACTACAAGAGCCTGTACTCAACACAACTGGAGAATCTGGAGGAAATGGACAATTTCCTTGATAGATACCAAATACCAAATTTAATCAGGACCAACTAGACCATCTAAACAGTCCCATAATGCCTAAAGAAATAGAAGGAGTCATAGAAAGTCTTCCAACCAAAAAAAGCACAGGACCAGATGGCTTCAGTGCAGAATTCTACCAGACCTTCAAAGAAGAGTTAACACCAATACTCTTCAAACTATTCCACAAAATAGAAACAGAAGGAACACTACCCAATTCCTTCTATGAAGCCACAATTACGCTGATACCAAAGCCACACAAAGATCCAACACAGAAAGAGAACTTCAGACAATTTCTCTTACGAACATCGATGCAAAGATACTCAATAAAATTCTTGCCAACCGAATCCAAGAACACATCAAAACGATCATCCACCATGATCAAGTAGGCTTTATCCCGGGAATGCAGGGTTGGTTCAATATACGGAAATCCATCAATATAATCCACTACATAAACAAACTCAAAGAACAAAACCACATGGTCATTTCATCGGATGCTGAAAAAGCATTTGACAAAATTCAGCATCCTTTCATGCTTAAAGTCTTGGAGCGAACAGGAATTCAAGGCCCATACCTAAACATAGTAAAAGCAATATACAGCAAACCGGTAGCCAGCATCAAACTAAATGGAGAGAAACTTGAAGCAATCCCACTGAAATCAGGGACCAGACAAGACTGCCCCCTTTCTCCTTATCTTTTCAATATTGTACTTGAGGTACTAGCTCGGGCAATTCGACAACATAAGGAGGTCAAAGGATAGAAATTGGAAAGGAAGAAGTCAAACTATCATTATTTGCAGACGACATGATCATCTACCTAAGTGACCCAAAAAACTCCACTAGAGAGCTCCTACAGCTGATAAACAACTTCAGCAAAGTGGCAGGTTGTAAAATCAACTCAAGCAAATCAGTGGCCTTCCTATACTCAAAGGATAAGCAGACTCAGAAAGAAATTAGGGAAATGACCCCCTTTACAATAGCCACAAACAGTATAAAGTATCTTCGGATGACTCTTACCAAACATGTGAAAGATCTGTATGACAAGAACTTCAAGACTCTGAAGAAGGAAATGGAAGAAGACCTCAAAAAATGGGAAAACCTCCCATGCTCATGGATCGGTAGAATCAATATAGTTAAAATGACCATTTTGCCAAAAGCAATATACAGATTAGTGCAATACCCATCAAAATCCCAACTCAATTCTTCACAGAGTTAGAAAGAGCAATTATCAAATTCATCTGGAACAACAAAAAACCCAGGATAGCTAAAACTATTCTCAGCAACAAAAGAAAATCTGTGGGAATCAGTATCCCTGACCTCAAGCAATACTACAGAGCAATAGTGTTAAAAACTGCATGGTATTGGTACAGTGACAGGCAGGAGGATCAATGGAACAGGATTGAAGATCCACAAATGAACCCACACACCTATGGCCACTTGATCCTCGACAAAGAGGCTGAAAACATCCAATGGAAAAAAGATAGCCTTTTCAACAAATGGTGCTGGTTCAACTGGAGGTCAGCATGCAGAAGAATGCGAATTGATCCATCCTTGCCTCCTTGTACTAAGCTCAAATCCAAATGGATCAAGGACCTCCACATAAAGCCAGACACTCTGAAGCTAATAGAAAAGAAACTGGGGAAGACCCTTGAGGACATCGGTACAGGGAGAAAGTTTCTGAACAGAACACCAATAGCATATGCTCTAAGAGCAGGAATTGACAAATGGGACCTCATAAAATTACAAAGTTTCTGTAAGGCAAAGGACACCATCAAGAGGACAATTCGGCAACCAACAAATTGGGAAAAGATCTTCACCAATCCTACATCAGATAGAGGACTAATATCCAATATATATAAAGAACTCAAGAATTTAGACTACAGATAACCGAACAACCCTATTAAAAAGTGGGGTACAGAGTTAAACAAAGAATTCTCACCTGAAGAACTTCGGATGGCAGAGAAGCATCTTAAAAAATGCTCAACTTCATTAGTCATTAGGGAAATGCAAATCAAAACAACCCTAAGATTTCATCTTACACCAGTCAGAATGGCTAAGATTAAAAATTCAGGAGACAGCAGGTGTTGGAGAGGGTGTGGAGAAAGAGGAACACTCCTCCACTGCTGGTGGGTTTGCAAATTGGTACAACCACTCTGGAAAGCAGTCTGGCGGTTTCTCCGAAAACTGGGCACCTCACTTCCAGAAGATCCTGCTATACCACTCCTGGGCATATACCCAGAAGGCTCCCCACCATATAATAAGGATACATGCTCTACTATGTTCATAGCAGCCCTATTTATAATTGCCAGATGCTGGAAAGAACCCAGGTATCCCTCAACAGAAGAGTGGATGCAAAAAATGTGGTATCTCTACACAATGGAGTACTATTCAGCCATTAAAAACAATGAATTCATGAAATTCTTAGGCAAATGGATACAGCTAGAGAACATCATACTAAGTGAGGTAACCCAGACTCAAAAGGTGAATCATGGTATGCACTCACTAATAAGTGGATATTAACCTAGAAAACTGGAATATCCAAAACATAATCCACACATCAAATGAGGTACAAGAAGAAAGGAGGAGTGGCCCCTGGTTCTGGAAAGACTCAGTGAAACAGTATTCGGCAAAACCAGAACGGGGAAGTGGGAAGGGGTGGGTGGGAGGACAGGGGAAGAGAAGGGGGCTTATGGGACTTTCGGGGAGTGGGGGGGCTAGAAAAGGGGAAATCATTTGAAATGTAAATAAATTATATCGAATAAAAAAAAAGAAAAAAAAAAAAAGAAACATGGCATCATGTATCCGAAGGCAACCTCTGGTTATAGAGCTAAGGATGGCTTTCAACACCTGTTCCTCCTGCCTCTGCAGCCTGAGTTCCGATATTACACTCATTATTACAGTACTAGCTTCATCTGGCACTTGTTATGGAATGCAGGGATTATCAACGCTAAGAAAGCATTCAAATGATTTAGCTATCACCTCTGACTCAAATATGGGCCTTTATCAAGACCAGAATGTCTTTTACTGAAGTTCACTACCAAGGCTCTTCTCCTGTATACTTATGCATTCAGTTGTAGCCAATCTCTGACTCTCTTAAAAGACTCACATTCTCTGGTTCTGTGGTTTCTAAGCTAGTTCCCACCATTCTGTGTGATCCCTTGGCTTCCATGAAAACATGAGGTACTCTCTTCTCTGAATGATGTCTTACATGGCTCTTTCTCCATTTGCTCTATTGTTGTGCTTCTCTGTAGTACCCTGTCAATTTAACATGCTGGTAAAATAGTGACATAAACACTGATATATCTCAGCCTTTTGGTTGCCAAATGTGTACTAGGTAGTTTATTCTTGAATGAGACTGAATAAATACATGGGTGATAAGAATTACTAAAGACTCAAAAATCAAACAAAAGTACAAAGGGCAATGAATAGAGCTCAATAGCACATTGTTATCTGCACTATGTGAAATTATGTATATAGTACCCAGCACTGTAGTCTATGCATCCAAAGCTTTTACCAGTATTGTACTGTCCCAGTGAGTGACACTTGAGACAGCATAGGCAGTTTAAATAACCTCAATTTTTTCGTTTAATATAATATCTATCAATTGCAGGGAGTCAATTAGTAACTTAAGGTATAGCAAATGGACTAAACAATATGTCTGAACTATAAAAGTCTTCAACACCTTTCTACAAAATGTGGGTACAGTAAATATAAAAGCATTGAGCTCAAGCAGAAGAAATATCAGTTGTATAATCAAGGAAAATATATGGATAGTAGTGATTATTTTTATTAAATATTTTATCAAGTTGAATAATATGCATAACATGAAATATTAATCAAAATTTAAATTTGTTAGTATGTACCCACTTAATATGATCATAAATCACATTTTAAATCAGTATATTTATATACTTTAAATATTAGGAAAAAGCAAACTGAAATATAGAGATTAGTGTAGCTAAACTCAAATTGCTGTCACACCTTTATGTACCTGGTATTAAGTGCTTGATTAACATCAGAGAGTTGATTTAATTGTCCAGGTGAGAAATTCTTTACCATGTTCTGTGTAAACTATTTAACTTCTTCTTTGCTACTGCACTTCCCAGTATGAATATCCTGCTCTGTTTTCTTAGAAAACTGAAGAATTTTAACTTGGATATTATTTGACTTTCTTTCTTCTCTGTCTTACCCATGTCTTGTTTCAGGGTATTTTTTTTCTTTCCATGATAATATCTTTAAAAAAGTCTCCTCATAGTTGTATTTTCTTTAAGAAGCCCAGCTTAATTTGGAAAATTGCTACAAAGATTTTGAGAACATAACTATCAGTCTAGATTAAACTTTCTTATATACTCTGAGAATCAGGGGAAAATATCAGGGAAAAAGAGGCAACGGTAAAAATTAGCCCCTTAACTCATATGTGAAGTATTTATTTTGATGTAACTTTAATGACAAATGCATATGATTATATATGGCAGAGTATGGGACCTAAACATAGGAACATATAAATAACACTAAATACCTTTCAAAAAAGGCACATGGAAGATCCTACCTACTAATGCAGAAAATTCATGCATGTATGAATATATGTATATGTATATGTATACATAAATATATGTATACATAAATATTTATGTGTATGAATATTTCCAAATAGAATAGATTAGAATATATATGAATAGAATATTTAGGCAGACAATATTCAAATGGAGTTACCATGTAATGGGGTGGCAGTACCGTAGTAGACACCAGAGACTTATAAATAAAAAGTCCAAATTCTAGGAGAGGGTTACAGTTTTTGAAGTGTTGACCAGTGAGTCCCACAGGTTCGCCTATTAAATCCTCTTGCCAATACTCTGGTTTAGTATTTTGAATTTGACTATAAACAATATTACTACAGATAGAACATACTTGAGTTACAAAACATGGAGGTTTCAAGCTGTTGCTTATCTGGAAATTTCATATCTACTGGATAGCTTTCAGATGTTGAAGTTGTTTTAAATGCTATCAATGCTATGGGGGGGGGATAGCCATTAATATTATCCAGCTCACAACCCTGTGAAGTGCAATGACCACTCTAACAAGGCAAATTTACTACTGGAAAATTTACTACTATTTCTTTGAAAAACTGGAGATAATATTAAACTGATTGCTCAGAGCTCATAGAATAATGTATCTCTCAACCCTTATCAGAGAAACTTCAATTTGGTTAGACATTTAACACAGAAACCCACAACTAGCCAATGTGGAGAACATTAGAATTTTCAGAATGCTCAACCCATAAATAGAACATCTACATCACTTTCCTTCCTTTCAAGTTTCGGGATGACAGTGAACTAACTGGGTAGAAAGATTCTATGCCATATATCATGTAGCTATTCAGTGAAACATTGCTCTCTCAATACAACAGGGCAACTGTATATATGAACTAGCTGTAATTTTGACAGCATGTACACATCCCATGCAAGTTCAAGGCCAACCAAATTCATAGACATCAAGTCCCACCCCTAGCTGAGGAGTTGATCAGAATCCATAGCTTCTTAGATAGAAACAATGTTCTTTAAGATCGCTACCCTCGGTAAGTTGACCACACCTCAGAAGAAAGCTTTACATAGAGAAATATGTAGTTAACTCAAACTTTCATTCACGGAGATTAGGAATAGTACTCACAATTCTCGGTGAACAATGAATGGAAAATGGATCTGAAGAAATTTGGGGGAGGACATTATACAAGCACATTATACAAGCAGCCCTATTTGTAGTAGCCAGAAGCTGGAAAGAACCTAGATGTCCTTCAACGGAGGAATGGATACAAAAAATGTGGTATATTTATACAATGGAGTACTATTCAGCCATTAGAAACAATGAATTCATGAAATTCTTAGACAAATGGATGGAGCTGGATGCAGGAGTGCATCATACTAAGTGAGGTAACCCAGTCTCAAAAGATCAATCATGGTATGCACTCACTGATAAGTGGATATTAGCCTAGAAACTTTGAATACCCAGGACATAATCCACAAATTAAATGATGTCCAAAAAGAATGGAGGAGTGGGCCCTGGTTCTGGAAAGACTCAGTGCAAGAGTATAGGGGAATTCCAGAACAGGGAAGTGGGAAGGGGTAGATGGAAGAATAGGGGGACGGAAGAGGGCTTATGGGATTTGCAGGGAGTGGGGACCCAGAAAAGGGGAAATCATTTGCAATGTAAATATAAATAAATAAATAAATAAATAAATAAATAAATAAATAAATAAATAAAAATAAAGCAAAAAAATCAAAAACTTAAAAGGAAAATAAATATGTAACAATAAAACTGCCTAGGAGTAAATACAGGAAAAAGAATACATCTTGGATCTATATTTGACCTCAACTTTAATAAAAAATAGGAAATCTCTCTGACATTGTACAGCATCCATATGACCTATTACCATATTAATGATAAACAATTAATTATAAACATAATTCTTATCTGTGCTAGAGACAAATTTCATCATTGTCTAGAATACATCATTGATTAGATACAAAAGGGAAAATGGAATACCACTTTAAAAATAGATGACTTGGTGTCGGGTGGTGGCTGTGGAGAGAGGCTGCAGCTGCAGCAGCACATCCAGCGGAGAGGGCCACCACCAGCTGAACAGAGGCAACAGGGACCAGGCACATCCTGCACCCACTACCACTAGCCATCACTGGCTAACCGGGTTGTGTGCGGAGGAGTTGCAGCACTTCTTACCACACTGAAGCCCCATAAGACCTCTGCTTCCTGCCAGCTGGCTACAAGAGATGCTCCACCATCTTGGCTCCTGGATGCCAGAGAGAACTGACAGAGCCAGGCACACAGACATAATCTGAGGCTAACATCGATTAGGTCTAAGCCTGGCAGGTTTTACCTGCACCCAGTCCCTAGGCAGTTCGGTGGGCCATCCGTGTGCCAACCCAGCCAGGAGGACATTTGCCCTGCAGTCTGCCCAGCAATTGCAGGGGCACACTGTCATCTTGGCTACTGGATGTCAGAGATGGAACTGAGCAAAACCATTCAGGAACTAAAAAAAGAAGTAGAAACAACTAAGAAATCACAAAAGGAGAAAACTTTGGAGGTAGAAAAACTTAGGAAGAAATCAGGGGCCATAGATGCAAATATTAACAACATAATACAAGAGATAGAAGAAAGAATCTCAGATGCCGAAGATACCATAGAAACCATTGTCTCAACAGTGAAATAAAATGCAAAATGCAAAAAGCTTGTAACTCAAAACATCCAGGAAATTCAGGACACAATGAAAAGACCAAATCTAAGGATTATAAGTATAGACAAGAGTGAAGATCTACAACTGAAAGGGCCAGCAAATATCTTCAACAAAATTATGGAAGAAAACTTCCCTAACATAAAGAGATGCCCATGAAAATACAAGAAGCCTACAGAACTCCAAATAGACAGTACCAGAGCAGAAATAACTTCTGTCACATAATAATCAAAACTCCAAGTGTACTAAACAAAGAATATTAAAGGCAGCAAGAGAAGAAGGCCAAGTAACATATAAAGGAAGACCTATCAGAATTGCACCAGACTTCTCACCACAGACCATGAAAGCTAGAAGATCCTGGGCAGATATCATGCAGACTCTAAGAGAACACAAATGTCAGCCAAGACTACTATACCCAGCAACTCTCAATCACCATAGATGAAGAAACCAAGATATTCCATGACAAAACCAAATTTACACAATATCTTTCCCCAAACAGCCCTACAAAGGATAATAGGGTGAAAACACCCATACAAGGAGGGATTATACCCTGGAAAAAGCAGGATAGTTACCATCTTTCATCAAACCCAAAAGAGGATAACCTCTCAAATATAAAAATAACATCAAAAATGACAGGAAGCAATAATCACTATTCCTTAACAACTCTTAACATCAATAGACTCACTTCCTCAATAAAAAGACATAGATTAACAGACTGGATAAGGAAACAGGACACTACATTTTGCTGCAGAGAGGAAACACAACTCAGTGTCAAAGAAAAATGCTACCTTAGAGGGATAGGCTGGAAGACAATCTTGCAAGCAAATGGTCTCAGTAAAGGAGCCAGAGTAGCCATTCTAATATCAGATAAAACTGACTTGCAACCTAAAGTCATCAAAAGAGACACAGAAGGACATTTCTTGCTGGTGAAAGGAAAAATCCACCAAGAGGAACTCTCAATTCTGAACATCTATGCTCCAAATGCAAGGGCACCCTTATTAATAAAAGAAACTTTATTAAAGCTCAAAGCACACATTGCACCTAACACAATAATTTTGGGTGACTTCAACATTCCACTTTCCTCAATGGACCAATCAGTAAAACAGAAACTAAACAGGGACACAGTGAAACTAATTGAAGCTTTGGACCAATTGGATTTAACAGATATTTTTAGAACATTTCATCCTAAAGCAAAAGAATATACCTTTTTCTCAGCACCTCATGGTACCTTCTCCAAAATAGACCATATAATTGGTCACAAGACAGACTTCAACAAATATAAGAAGACTGGACTAGTCCCATGCCTCCTATCAGATCACTATGGAGTGAGAGTGGTCTTCAATAGCAACAAAAAACAGCAGAAAGCCCACATACACATGGAAACTGGACAATACTCTACTCAATGATACGTTGGCCAAAGAAGAAATAAATCAAAGACTTTTTAGAATTTAACAAAAATAAAGGCAAAACATATGAAAATCTATAGCACACAATGAAAGCATGCTTAAGAGGAAAACTCATAGCCCTGAGTGCTTCCAAAAAGAAACTGGAGAAAGCATACACTAGCAGCCTAACTGCAAACTTGAAAACCCTGGAACAAAAAGAAGCTAATTCACCCAAGAGGAGTAGAAGACAGAAAATCATCAAACTCAGGGCTGAACTCAATCAAGTGGAAACAAAGAGAACCATACAAAGAATCAACAAAATGAGGAGTTGGTTATTTGAGAATATCAACAAGATAGATAAACCCTTAGCCAGACTAACAAAAGGGCATAGAGACAGTATCCAAATTAACAAAATTAGAAATGAAAAGGGAGATATAACAACAGAAACTGAGGAAATTCAAAAAATCATCAGATCCTACTACCAAAGCCTATACTCAACACAACTGGAGAATCTGCAGGAAATGGACAATTTCCTAGACACATACAAAATACCATCAGGATCAAATAGATCATCTAAACAGCCCCATAACCCATAAATAGAAGGGGTCATAGAATGTCTTCCAACCAAAAAAAAAAAAAAAGCACAGAATCAGATGGTTTCAGTGCAGAATTCTATCAGACCTTCAAAGAAGACCTAATACCAATACTCTTCAAACTATTCCACAAAACAGAAACAGAAAGAACACTACCCAATTCCTTCAACGAAGCAACAATTATGCTGATACCAAAACCACACAAAGATCCCACAAAGATAGAGAACTGCAGACCAATTTCCCTTATGAACATCGATGCAAAAATACTAAATAAAATTCTTGCCAACTGAATCCAAGAACACATAAAAACGATCATTCACCGTGATCAAGTAGGCTTCATCCCAGGGATGCAGGGATGGTTCAATACATGGAAATCCAACAATGCAATCCACTACATAAACAAACTCAAAAAAAAAAAAAAAAAAAACCACACATGGTCATTTCATTGAATGCTGAAAAAGCCTTTGACAAAATTCAGTGTCCTTTCATTCTAAAGTCTTGGAAAGAACCAGAATTTGAGGCCCATACCTAAACATAGTAAAAGCAATATACAGCAAGCCAGTAGCCAACATCAAACTAAATGGAGAGAAACTTAAAGCAATCCCAATAAAGTCAGGGACTAGATAAGGCTGTCCCCTTGCTCCATATCTTTTCCACATAGTACTTGAGGTACTAGCTAGGGCAATTAGACAACAAAAGGAGGTCAAAGTGATACAAATTGGAAAGGAAGAAGTCAAACCATCACTATTTGCAGATGATGTGATAGTATACTTAAGTGACCCAAAAAACTCCACCAGAGAACTCCTACAGCTGATGAACAACTTCAGCAAAGTGGCAGGTTATAAAATCATCTCAAGAAAATCAGTAGCCTTCCTATACTCAAAGGATAAGCAGGTGGAGAAAGAAATTAGGGAAATGACAGCCTTCACAATAGCCACAAACAATATAAAGTACCTTGGTGTGACTCTGACCAAACAAGTGAAAGATCTGTATGACAAGAACTTCGAGTCTCTGAAGAAGGAAATGGAAGAAGACTTCAGAAAATGGAAAAATCTGCCATGCTCGTGGATTGGCAGGATTAATATAGTTAAAATGGCCATCTTGCCAAAAGCAATATACAGATTAAACGCAATACCCATCAAAATCCCAAATCAGTTCTTCATAGAGGTAGAAAGAGCAATTCTCAAATTCATCTGGAATAACAAAAAAGCCAGGATAGCTAAAACTATTCTCAACAACAAATGGAATTCTAGGGGAATCAGTATACTGACCCCAAGCAATACTACAGAGCAATAGTGTTAAAAACGGCATGGGCATGGTATTGGTACAGTGACAGGCAAGCAGATCAATCAAATAGGATTGAAGATCCAGAAATGAACCCCACACCTATGGCCACTTGGTCTTTGACAAAGGAGCTGAAAACATCCAGTGGAAAAAAGATAGCCTTTTCAAAAAATGGTGCTGGTTCAACTGGAGGTCAGAATGTAGAAGAACGCGAATTGATCCATCTTTATCTCATTGTACTAAGCTCAACTCCAAATGGATCAATGACCTCCACATAAAACCAGACACACTGAAACTAATAGAAAAGGAACTGGGAAAGACCCTTGAGGACATGGACACAGTTCCTGAACAGAACACCAATAGCTTATGCTCTAAGATCAAGAATTGACAAATGGGACCTCATAAAATTACAAAGTTTCTGTTAGGCAAAGAACACCATCAAAAGGACAAATCAGCAACCAACAAAT
Organism: Apodemus sylvaticus; assembly: GCF_947179515.1. Lineage (NCBI taxonomy): Eukaryota > Metazoa > Chordata > Mammalia > Rodentia > Muridae > Apodemus > Apodemus sylvaticus. Next base: position 158,705,007 of record NC_067472.1, on the reverse strand, counting down.
TGGAAAATGATCTTCATCGACCCACATCTGACAGAGGGCTAATATCCAATATATACAAAGAACTCAAGAAGTTAGACCCCAGAAAACCAAATAGCCCTATTAAAAATGGTGTGCAGACCTAAACAAAGAATTTTCACCTGAAGAACTTCAGATGGCTGAGAAGCACCTTATGAAATGTTCAAAATCATTAGTCATTAGGAAAATGCAAATCAAAACAACCCTGAGATTTCACCTCACACCAGTCAGAGTAACCAAGATCAAAAACTCAGGAGAAAACAGGTACTGGAGAGGATGTGGAGAAAGAGGAACATTCCTCCAGTGCTGGTGGGGTTGCAAATTGGTACAACCACTCTGGAAATCAGTCTGACTGTTCCTCAGAAAACTGAGCTTGTCACTTCCAGAGGACCCTGCTATACCACTCCTGGGCATATACCCAGAGGATTCTCCAGCATGTAATAAGGATACATGCTCCACTATGTTCATAGCAGCCGTATTTATAATAGCCAGAAGCTAGAAAGTACCCAGGTGTCCTCAATGGAGGAATGGATACAAAAAATGTGGTATATATACACAATGTAGTACTATTCAGCCATTAGAAACAATGAATTCATGAAAGTCTTAGAAATATGGATGGAGCTGGAGAACATCATACTAAATGAGGAAACCCAGTCTCAAAAGATCAATCATGGTATGCACTCACTGATAAGCAGATATTAGCCTAGAAACTTGGATTACCCAAGTCATAATCCACATATCAAATGATCTCCAAGAAGAACGGAGGAGTGGCCCCTGTTTCTGGAAAGGCTCAGTGTAGCTGTATAGGGCAATACCAGAACAGGAAGTGGGAAGAGGGGGATGGGGGAACAGGGGGAGGGAAGAGGGCTTATGGGACTTTTGGGGAGTGGGGAGCGAGGAAAGGGGAAATCATTTGAAATGTAAACAAAAAATATATAAAATTAAAAAAAAGAAAAGGGGTTTAGGAGAGGAAGGGGTTATCTTGGTTACAATTCCATTGCTAGTAGGAAGATGAATAATCACATCCATAGTTAAGGGCAAACAAAGACACACGTGAACATTTGGATTCTACTTATGCTTTCTTCAGTCTTAAGTTTAGGGACCAGCCCATGGAATAAAGCCACAAACGCCCAACACCTGTCTTTTCTTTTCCATTACCAATCAAAACAGCCTCTCATAAGCTCACAGATGGGGATCACTCCTCTTTAAGATGCTTTTCCCAAGAAATTTCAGGCTGTATCAATGGGCAGCATTTTACAAAAAGAGGAGCTTGTTAAAGATGGCAATAGACCTAGTTATTTCATGTATCAAAGAAAAGTATTTTGCAATTACATATATCTTTTGTAATAAACTATGAGATATAACATTTATATTTATGTGGGAGAACAGTTGATGATGTTTCATTTGACAAAGTTATTTCATGCTGTGCATTATACCTTTAAATATTTTTCTTTCTCTTCTGCTTCTACAACTGATCTGTGTAATAAAAAGTGGAACTCGGAAAAAAATAGATGACTTGGCTAATTTTGAGAAAACTGAGAGACTGGGATTGGGGGATGGACAGTGAGAGATAGTGCATGGGCTGAAGGCAGAGACACAGTCTTGTCTTTTTATTTGCCTATTCTTGGAGGATAATCTTTCTAACAGTCACTATAAATGAACAGAAGATTTTCCCTCTAATAAAGTAGCATCCTTCTCATGCTGAGTTAGCAACCAGTGACAAAAGCCTCTTGATACCCAGCTGCTCTGAAATCCTTGCTAAATGGAATAGTATTAAATAAGAAGCTAGGGATTATACAACAAGTCTAGGCTTTTCCAATCATGAAAATACATAAAAAAATTCTCCAATGAATGTGAAGAAAATTATGAGTTAAGTCATAATAGGGTAGATACTTGCAGAGGTTGAATACAAACACATTATATGTCTAGTCATTGATTTAAGGATTAGGATTATTGATCCTCTACTATTGTGTAGAACACTGCATGCTAAAGAACACAGCACAACTTCTACCTTTAGGACAAATGCCTATGAGGCATGCTAACCAGAACCTTGTGGGAAGAATGTGGACTGGTACATTAAAGATGGTCGTAAGCTTTACAGAGTTGGAAGATTCCATGAATGGTGATGTTGAGGGAATGAGATACTGGGATTAACAAAAGAAAATATATAATAGAATTTATAGAGCACTTGAATTTAAAGAGCAGATTAACATATATGCATAGTATACATTGCTGCCACTGCATGACATATTATGTACTTAAATAAATCTCATTATTTATTTAAAATTCAAATTACACTTAGCCTCTTGTGTTACATCTGGCAACCATAAGATAAAAATGCTTCCCAGAAATATAAACCATTGTGCTGAGAGCTGAATGAGAGAGCCAGAGTTCACTATAGACAATACTGTCTGCAGATATTGATATATCACAATATGTATCTATGCCCTCCCTACAGCAGTATTTCGAAGCACATTTAACATCATGCCCAAAAAAACAGATGATTATATGGCAAAGAAAATAATGATTAGGCAATATAAAGCATGGTGTTTTACAGGCCATCTTGGATGTGACTTGTCAGGGAGAGTCAACTTTGCTTTTCCTACTGAGTTTTATAGCTTAGTTTGTCAATAGACACATAGTAACAAATGCAGACACACCACCTAAAGTCAATATCACAAGCACAATTAGAACATAGGAAGAGGAATGAATGTCCACAAAGTTTAAAATTGTGTGAGCTTGTGTACCATCTTAATCACAGACAGAAGACTGGAGGTAACAGGAAAAGACAGATTATAGATGAATGAATCTTCTTCTCTGTACCTTTGACAAGCTGACCCTTCCTGAAAGATGAAACTTCTGGACAAGATTCTGAGATTTATTCTCTTCCTATAGGATATGTAATTAGGAAGGCAAAGGTATGACAAAGAAGATGTCTCTTTGTACTTTTCTTCTCTTTTAAATGTCTCGCACCTCAAATAATCACTAGGGACAACCAGCATACTTTAGGTGGCATGGCATATCAAGAAATCTCTTGTATACATGGCTTGGGTGGCAAATTTCAAATTTCTTATATGGGAATATAAGTCATGATGAGGTATGATTTTTTTCAAGTAGAAAAGTCACAGAAATCACTGTAGGGACAAGTTGGACAAGTGACAGTTAAAACCCTTCTGCAGCTTTCTGCTGGTTTTGAAAACCGTGTATGTTAATTATCTTCAGATATTTGATAGTGTTACATTTATATTACATTAGGTTTCAGCGGTGTCTATAAGAGAGAATGCAGAAATTGTCTTCTTTATTTTGACACGAGGACACAGTTAATAAACATAGCTTCTATGACAGAACAAAGGCTTTCACCAAACACTATATTTGCCAGAAGCTTGATGAATAAGCTGTTCTCTAGGATGTAGAGAATCAAGTTAATTTTGCTTTTAAGCGTCATTGACTACAATCATTTTTATAGGCTGAATGAGCAAATAAATACATATTATGCATAAAACATACTCATCCATATGTACAAACTTACATGTATACAAATATGTATGTGAACACACATATAGACTTTGGTATAAGGAATTAGCTTAAATGTTATACCCTTGGGGAAGGCCAAATTCTACAAAGTATGTCCTGCTCTATAGATGCAGGAGAGACAAGTGTGGCAACAATATAAGTGTTAAGGACAGGGCAACGGAGGGGAACTAAGGGTGTTCTATGACTCTAGGAAGAGGTAGATTCATCAAGAAGTGATGGGCAGAAAACAGGAGACATCATTGGTTAAAGTTTGCCCTCCCTGGTGTTACATTAAGGAAGCATTATCAATACTGACTTAGGAAAGTCAGATAAACATACAATGTTATGTCATTCCTCGAAAATTCTTCATTTGAGCTACATATGTTCAGGGAGGCTTACAGTCAGCCCTTGTATGTTCTTTGGTTGGTGATTCAGTCTCTGAGAGCCCCGAGTTTATTTGATTCTTTTGGTCTTCCTGTGGAATCCCTACCCCTTTGGAGGCTACAATCCTTCCTCTTATTCTTCCATAAGAGTCCCCAACTCCATCCCCTTTGTGACTGTGGGTGTCTGGGAGAGGGTCAGAGAGCAGGATATAAAGTGAATAAGTTAAAAAAAATACATTTCATAAAATGTCAGAGTACAGTTTAGCATAGAAACAGTTCCCATTTCTTTGATAATTCAGGTTATCTCACTGTCAACTGATGTCTGAAGCTATGGCTTTCCTTGGTTTGTTTTGTTTCTGTCATGCCAAAATTACAAAAATATTTACATTTTTCTGTAACAATTCTTTGGACTTAAAAAATCAAAGATTTTTTTTGTATGTTTCTTAAAACTCATTTAACTCCTATACTGTGGAGAGCTGTGCAGTACAGCACCTTAAAGATGGCTCCCGTTTCTGCCTTCTCCTGTGCACAGAGAGTGTCCCTGTTTATATGCATACTGCTAATCCTTTTGATTCCTGGCTGTTGTGTGGTATAAATGGTAGTTGCACAGAGAATGGTTGAACTGCACCAATAGTAGGTGCTTCTATACACTTTTCTGGAATGCTAGCTTGCATCCCTTGGCTATAGTCACACAGATGCCTTGGTACGTAGCTGTTCCTATGGACGCACCTAGCAGTATGGCCTTGTTGAGACCAAAAAGAGACGTTGGCATAACCACTGCCATAGTTGCTGCCATTACAATGGGAGCGGTTGGAGCTACTGGCTCAGCTGTGGCATTATCAAGCTCGATTCAGACAGCATCCACTCTAAATAATTTATCTGCTAATGTAGCTCATGCCTTGGACTTGCAAACGTCTCTTAATACACAGGTCAAGGGCGGCTTGATGATAGTGAATCAGCGCATTGATCTGGTGCAAGAGCAAGTTGATACTCTTTGGCAACTGGATCAATTGGGCTGTGAGTGGAAAATGCAGGGATTATAATACAGTAATTTTACAAGTGCAGCAAACTTGTCTAAGTCTCTGTCCAGCTTTCTTCTGCAGAATTGGTCACTTGAATTTGAAGATACCTTGAAGGAGTTGAGATTGGCAGTGACTCATGTGAATTTAACCAGAGTGGACATCTCCTTTGCATTGGGAATATCAGCATGGATGGCCTCTGCTATGAATCATCTGAAGGAATGGGTGGGCATGGGGGCTTTGGCAGGACTCCTAGTACTAGTCTCCCTTGTCTGCTGTGGTGCCTTTGTAAGATTAGAGTCACACGAAAATGCGACACAGCTATGATCATTCAAGCCTTTACAGCCATTGAGGCAGGACAGTCCCCACAGGCATGGTTAGCCACCATGGAAGCCTGATCTACGTGCTCAGGATGCGAGGCTAAGCACTGCACTCTCGGCCAATGACTTATGGTCGGAGAAGAGTATGTCTGATTGCATGCAGGTCAACACCTAAACTCCTGCCTCTGAGAAAAGGTGTTGGGCGTGTCTGATGACTGCTGGATAGATGACATCTGAGTAGGCATCTGCACAATGTCCTAGATATGATTTTCAGAGATCAGACCTCTACTCTTGCCTGTTGCACTTATAAACAAAAAGGGGAAATTGTGGAGAGCTGTGCAGTACTGCACCTTAAAGATGGTGCCTGTTTCCACCTTCTCCTGTGCCACAGAGAGTGTTCTCCGTGGTAAACAACTCCTTATTTGGTTGTGGCTGTTGATCTATGGTTGTTTCCCGCATATGTGGACCTATAAGCTTGCTCCATATAGCTCACATGGGTTGGCTGCCTAGGGGGTTTTTAAGCTTTGCACGGTGTTTCCTGGGGTCAGAAGTCAGAAGTTAGAAGTTAGAAGATTGTTCAAGGGCTCCTGAATAAACTGCTCAAAGAAGAGTTTGTGTGCTGCGTCTTCTCTTGCTGGTCGACTCAGGTGCAAGACTATATTTTTTCTCCAGGTGGAATGATTAAATCCAAAGAACATTTAACTCCTCACATATATCTGGAAGTATGGTTTCAAGATATTATAAAGATAAATTCGTACTGGGAAGTCACTTTGACTCCGGAGACTCAATGACTAAAACATGCCGCATATATTGTGTGAAAATGCTAGAGTGCTAAGTTCACCATTCCTTCTCAGCCATCCTGTTTGTAAGGTGTGTAGCACTTTTGTAAGCAAAATAATAGTAACATATTTCTTTCTGGGCAGCAAATTATCTGCTTCCCACAGTCTCTTGACATCCTGATCTCCTACTCCAATGCATGGAATCGGGTCATCAAAGACTCAGGAAGGCCTCTAGATGAGGGCCTTTTGATTTTGTTCTGTAAGTTTTTCTCTTCAGTATTCTCCACATTCCTAGCAAAGACTAAAGCAGAACCTGGGGCCTGACAAGAGACTGAGTCTGACAAGGGACTAGATAACAGCAAAAGGACAGAGATGGAGTTCTCTATCCTGCACATTCTTAATCTTTCTATCCTTGCTTACCTTTTTTGGCATAAATAATTTATTTTTCCACCTGTCTCCTTCAAATATACAACCATTATTTTGCAATTATGATTTTGTCTGTTCTGATAGAGTTCATAATTTTTGCTTTAGAGTGAAAATTATGATTTTATGTAATCTGAGATATTCTTGGTTCCTATTTAATTCATAAGGTTCTAATGCAGAAAGTTACTCAAACCTACCAAATATCTATATTTGGACAGATATCAGTATTATCTTATGTTAGTGGAAGCTATTCCAGATGCTATAGTGAACACAGATCTGTTCCTGATAAGATTCTGAGGACATCGGTACAGGGAAAAAGTTTCTGAACAGAACACTAATAGCGTATGCTCTAAGAGCAATAATTGACAAATGGGACCTCATAAAATTACAAAGTTTCTGTAAGGCAAAGGACACCATCAAGAGGACAAATCAGCAACCAAAAAATTGGGAAAAGATCTTCACCAATCCTACATCAGATAGAGGGCTAATATCCAATATATATAAAGAACTCAAGAAGTTAGACTCCAGAAAACCAAACAACCCTATTAAAAAATGGGGTACAGAGTTAAACAAAGAATTCTCACCTGAAGAACTTCGGATGGCGGAGAAGCTTCTTAAAAAATGCTCAACTTCATTAGTCATTAGGGAAATGCAAATCAAAACAACCCTAAGATTTCATCTTACACCAGTCAGAATGGCTAAGATTAAAAATTCAGGAGACAGCAGGTGTTGGAGAGGGTGTGGAGAAAGAGGAACACTCCTCCACTGCTGGTGGGGTTGCAAATTGGTACAACCACTCTGGAAAGCAGTCTGGCCGTTCCTCCGAAAACTGGGCACCTCACTTCCAGAAGATCCTGCTATACCACTCCTGGGCATATACCCAGAAGACTCCCCACCATGTAATAAGGATACATGTTCTACTATGTTCATAGCAGCCCTATTCATAATTGCCAGATGCTGGAAAGAACCCAGGTATCCCTCAACAGAAGAGTGGATGCAAAAAATGTGGTATATCTACACAATGGAGTACTATTCAGCCATTAGAAACAATGAATTCATGAAATTCTTAGGCAAATGGATAGAGCTAGAGAATATCATACTAAGTGAGGTAACCCAGACTCAAAAGGTGAATCATGGTATGCACTCACTAATAAGTGGATATTAACCTAGAAAACTGGAATACCCAAAACATAATCCACACATCAAATGAGGTACAAGAAGAAAGGAGGAGTGGCCCCTGGTTCTGGAAAGACTCAGTGAAACAGTACTCAGCAAAACCAGAACGGGGAAGTGGGAAGGGGTGGGTGGGAGGACAGGGGAAGAGAAGGGGGCTTATGGGACTTTCGGGGAGTGGGGGGGCTAGAAAAGGGGAAGTCATTTGAAATGTAAATAAATTATATCGAAAAAAAAAAAGATTCTGTGGGGCTTACATTACAGCAAACTATCCACTGAAAGGCCATGGATCCCAGATACAAACATAACATTTTCCTTATTTTGCAATCAGTGATTAATTTTTCCTTCAGAGACAGAAGACCCTTATCTTGTTGTAAAGCAATATTTCCTGCCATCTGAAATAAGCAGGTGTGCTTCTCGAAAGTGCAGGACAGGTTTTGGCAAAGGAGACTCTAGAAGCCGTGTGCCTTCTGTGCCCCACAAAGCAGTGACACTAATGCTGCTCAGGGTTTGGGTAAGATGTTCTTTCTGAGAATAATCATTAAAAAGGCCAAAGACACAAGTTATGATATGAACATTTGTGATTGTACCACCTTAGCGTGATGTTAGCCAATCGCCTTGGTCATTTATCAGGTGTAACTTCACTTTATCACGGGCACAGGGAGGAAGGACAGATTAAAGGCCCATGCCTCCTTAGTAATAGAGCAGCAATAGCTTGGCTCACTATTTTTCCACTTCTTGGAGGCACTGATCTGCATCTCCCATCTCCTTTGATTATTTGATTCCATTGCTTACTAAAGAAATTGATAGACTCATTCTACAAATGAAGAGTTTTTCTCAACTTTGATATCACATACTGATTGGATTCAATATTGTCTCAACTATGGCTTACATAGTGTGTTTTTTATAATTAATAATGGGATATATTTGAAAGAATAAATCATAATCGTGATAGTAATTTCAATTTTAACTCATGAAGAAAAATTAGGAAGCACAAATTTGAGGGCTTAGGGACTGGCATCCTGGTGAAAAGAGGTGTTTTGACTTTGATGATTCTATTAATTTCTTGAGAGGTAATTTATGAACATTTCTTAAGAGTCAGTGTGAGAAACTTGAATTATAGCTTCTAGCTATCTTCTATTTGCAGAACAGAAGTAAAGGACAGATCCAGAAGTTTCTTGTCTTCTGGGTTTCCTTCTGATACTAAGACACATTCTCAAGTCCCATCCCCACACTTACAGTAGAGGGACAATAGCAAGGAACTGAACAAATAAGCACACTTGATCACAAATAGCAAGTTAAAAATATGTTGTGTTTTGTGTAGCTCATTAGCATAGACAAATCAAATCTATTACATAAATCGGAGAATATGATTTGATGCCACTGAAAATCAGTATGGAATATACATAAGGAACAGAAAACTTGGCATTGAAACATAACTTTCTGAACTGTAAACCAAGACCATTACTAGCTGTCTAGCATTAGTCACCTTACAAATACAGAGGCAGATGCTAGCAGCCAACCATTGGACTGGGCATGGGATCCCAATAGAGGAGCTGGAGGGTGGTCTGGAGGAGCTGAAGGGGTTTACAGCCCCATGGATAGAACAATGATTTTGGCTAATGAGACACCCCAGGATTCCCTGGGACTAAATCATCAATCAAGGTGTACACATAGTTCCAGGCAAAAGTGTGGCAGAGGAATGCCATGTTGGGCATCAGTGGGAGGTGTGGTCTTTGGTCAGGTAAAGGCTCAATAGAGGCCCCAACAAAGGGAAATTGATGGGAGGAGAGGTGGAAGTGGGCCGGGTGGAGGGGCATATACATGGAGGCAGGGGAGAAAAGAGAGGTCTTTGGGGAGGAGGGAATCAGAAAAGGTTTTACCATTGGCAATGTAAATGAAGACGATATTCAATGAAAAATGAATAAAGAAAAGAAAAGCTTAGGCAGACAACAGAGGTGACAGAAAGAGACAGGGCAAGAAACTTCTGAGCCTACTGAATGTCAAACACATCTAGCAGCAGACAGGATGCTTAGAGGAAAAGCTCTTTCCATGTGGTCAGTTGTAAAAGAAGATGGAGAGCCCTTCTGTTATAATATGCTCTTCTAGTGGTAACTTGATAAATATTCGATTTTGACATGCTCTCTTACTCTACTTGACTGAACTGTCGTGTAACTGTCAGAGAATATTGTGGAATGTCAAAAATAGATGAACTGTACAATGCAATATGTAGTTAGGTCTGAAATGATCTCTAAGACCACCAGTGCTGACTTATTACTTCCTACTATATAATTTTGGAGCATAGCAACAGATTTCTATATAATTACTTAAGAAAAATGTTTAAATTTATATGTCAAATAAATGTCTCAGATACTTCTAGGTTTATAAAACGATAAATTTGTAAAACAATCACCTATTCCTAAAATAATATATGATGATGTTGGTTCTTTCTAGCCTTTTTTTTTTTATTTTCTATATTCTTTGTTTACATTCCAAATGGTTTACCCTTTCCCAGTTCGCCCCTCCCCATAAGTCTCTTAAGCCCTTTTCCCTCTACCCATTCCCCAATCACATCCTCCAACTTCTCTATTCTGATAATCCCCTACATTGCTGCATCAAGCCTTTCCAGGACCAAGGCCTTCTCCTTCCTTCTTCTTGTGAATCATTTGATATGTGAATTGTATCTTGGGTATTCAGAGCTTCTGGCCTAATATCCACTTATCAGTGATTGCATTCCATGTGTGTTCTTTTGTGATTGGGTTATTTCACTTAGGATGATATTTTCCAGTTCCAATCATTTGCCTAAGAATTTCATGAATTCATTGTTTTTAATTGCTGAGTAGTAAGTATTCAATTGAGTAAATATACCACATTTTCTGTATCCATTCCTCCATTGAGGGACACCTAGGATCTTTCCAGCTTCTGGCTATTATAAATAAGGCTGCTATGAACATAGTGAAGCATGTGTCCTTATTGCATGCAGGGGAATCCTCTGAGTATATGCCCAGGAGTGGTATAACAGAGTTTTCTGGAATTGCCATGCCCAGTTTTCTGAGGAACAGCCAGACTGATTTTCAAAGTGGTTGTACCAACTAGCATTCCCACCAGCAGTGGAGGAGTGTTCCTCTTTCTCCACATCTTCGCTGTCTCTTGAGTTTTTAATCTTAGCCATTCTGACTGGTGTAAGGTGTAACAATCTCAGGATTGTTTTGATTTGCATTCCCTTAATGACTAATGATGTTGAAAACTTCTTAAGGTGCTTCTCAACCATTGGAAATTCTTCAGGTAAAATTTTTGTTTAGCTCTGTACCCCATTTTTAATAGGGTTATTTGGTTCTCTGGAGTCTAACTTCTTTAGTTCTTTGTATATATTGGATATTAGTGCTCTGTCAGATGTAGGGTTGGTGAAGATATTTTCCCAATTTGTTGGTTGCTGTTTTGTCCTTTTGACAGTGTCCTTTGCCTTACAGAAATTTTGTAATGTTATGATTTCCCATTGGTCAATTCTTGGTCTTAGAGCATAAGCTATTGTTGTTCTGTTCAGGAACTTTTCCCCTGTGCCCATGTCCTCAAGGGTCTTCCCCAGTTTCTTTTCTATTTGTTTCAATGTGTCTGATTTTATGTGGAGGTCCTTGATCCATTTGGAGTTGAGCTTAGTACAAGGAGATAAGAATAGGTCGATTTGCATTCTTCTGCATGTTGACCTCCAGTTGAACCAGCACCATTTGTTGAAAAGGCTATCTTTTTTTCCGCTGGATGCTTTCAGCTCCTTTGTCAAAGATCAAGTGACCATAGGTGTGTGCGATCATTTCTGGGTCTTCAATCCTATTCCATTGATCTATCTGTTTTTCATTGTTCCAATACGATGCAGTTTTTAACACTATTGCTCTGTAGTACTGCTTGAGGTCCAGGATACACATTCCCGCAAGAAGTTCTTTTACTGTTGAGAATAGTTTTAGCTATACTGGGTTTTTTTTTTGTTAATACAGATGAATTTGAGAATTGCTCATTCTAACTCTATGAAGAACTGAGTTAGGATTTTGATGGGGATTGGCCAAAGTATCATTAGAGTATTGTTTAGCCTCCGTGTATATTTAGACTTTCTGTTGTTTTTGTTGCTATTGAAGACCACTCTTACTCCATACTGATCTGATAGGAGGCATGGGATTAGTTCGATCTTCTTATATTTGTTGAGGTCTGTCTTGTGAACAATTATATGGTTGATTTTGGAGAAGGTACCATGAGGTGCTGAGAAAAAGGTATATTCCTTTGCTTTAGCGTGAAATACTCTGTCTATATATCTGTTAAACCCAATTGGTCCGAAGCTTCAATTAGTTTTAATGTGTCCCTTTTTAGTTACTGTTTTCCTCATCAGTCCATTGAGGAGAGTGGAGTGTGGAAGTCTCCCACAACTATTGTGTTTGGTTCAATGTATGCTTTGAGCTTTAGTAAACTTTCTTTTACAAATAAGGGTGCCCTTGCATTTAGAGCATAGATGTTCAGAATTGAGAATTCTTCTCGGTTGATTTTTCCTCTGACCAGTAATAAGTGTCCTTCCATGTCTCTTTTGATGACTTTAGATTGAAAGTCAATTTTATCTGATATTAGAATGGCTACTCCAGATTGTTTCCTGTGACCATTTGCTTGTAAAATTGTCTTCCAGCCTTTTACACTAAGGTAGTGTTTGTGTTTGACACTGTGGTGTATTTCCTATCTGCAGCAAAATGTAGGGTCCTATTTACATATCCAGTCTGTTAGTCTATGTCTTTTTATTAGGGAATTGAGTCCATTGATGTTAATTGATAGTAAGGATAGAGATTATTATTTCCTATTATTTTTATATTATTTTTATATTTGAGTGGTTATCTTCTTTTGGGTTTGATGGAAGACGGTTACTATCATGCTTTTTCCAGGGTGTAGTTTCCCTCCTTGTATGGGTGTTTTCCATTGATTATCCCTTGTAGGGTTGGGTTTGTGGAAAGATATTGTGTAAATTTTCTTTTATCGTGGAATATATTGGTTTCTTCATCTATGGTGATTGAGAGTTTTGCTGGGTATAATAATCTTGGCTGGCATTTGTGTTCTCTTATAGTCTGTATGAGATCTGCCCAGGATCTTCTAGCATTCCTGGTCTCTGGTGAGAAGTCTCATGTAATTCTGAGAGGTCTTCCTTTATATGTTACATGGCCTTTTTCTCTTACTGCTTTTAATATTCTTTGTTTGTTTAGTATACTTGGGGTTTTGATTATTATGTGACAGGAGATATTTCTGTTCTGGTCCAGTCTGTTTGGAGTTCTGTTGGCTTCTTGTATATTCATGGGCATCTCTCTCTTTAGGTTAGGGAAATTTTCTTCCATAATTTTGTTGAAAATATTTGCTGGTCCTTTAAGTTGTAAATCTTCACTCTCATCTATACCTATAATCCTTAGGTTTGGTCTTCTCATTATGTCCTGGATTTCCTGGATGTTTTGGGTTACAAGCTTTTTGCATTTGACTGTTGAGTCAATGGTTTCTATGGTATCTTCTGCATCTGAGATTCTTTCTTCTATCTCTTTTATTCTGTTGTTGATATTTGCAGTTATAGCCCCTGATTTCTTCCCAAGGTTTCCTATCTTTGATATTGTCTCCCTTTGTGATCTCTTTGTTGTTTCTATTTCTGCTTTTAGATCCTGGATCGTTTTTGCTCAGTTCTTTCACTTGATTATTTGTGTTTTTCTTTAATTCTTTAATAGATTTTTGTGTTTCCTCTTTCATGACCTCTGCCTGTTGACCCAAGTTCTCCTGTATTTCTTTAGGTGATTTTTGCATTACTTCTTTATTGGCTTCTCTCTGTCGACCCATATTCTCCTGAATTTCTTTAAATGATTTTTGTGTTTTCTATGTAAGAGCCTTCTGATCCATTTTCTCCTGTCTTTCTTTAAGAGATGTATTTGTGTCCTTCTTGTGGTCCTCTAGCAGCATCATGACCAGTGATTTTAAATCCAAATCTTGTTTTCTGGTGTGTTGTAGTATCCAGGACTTGCTGTTGTTGGAGAATTAGGTTCAGATGCTGCCATATTGCCTTGATTTCTGTTAGTAATGCTCCTATGTGTGCCTTTTGCCATCTGGTTGTCTCTGACATTAATTAGTCCTGTTGTCACTGGCTGGTGCTTGAACTTCCTGTGACCCTGTAAGGCTATTTCTGCACCACTTGATGACTGGGTTTCCCCTCTCACAGATTGCTGATTAGCTGCCCTATTCTTGGGTGCTGTTAGAGCCCTGATGTGCCTTGCCCCAAGCAATCTTATACTCGGGTTGTCTCTGTTAGGATGCCTTGGAGACTCCCCTCCAAGCACCAATCAGTCTGCAGGGCAAACATCCCCTAAGAGGGCTTCCACACAAATGGCCCGCAGAGCTGTCCAGGCTCTGGGTGCAGGCAGTAGCCTGATGGGCTGCCTCCCAAGTGGTGTTAGACTCGGGATGTTCTCAGTGTACCTGGTGCTGCATGTCTGGTCTGTCTGGGAACCAAGATGGTAGAGACCCCCTACAAATCTTGGTCAGTCTGCAGGGCAAATGTCCTTTGACAAAGCTGGCACGCAGATGGCCTACAGACTTGCCCAGACCCTGAAAGCAGGCAGTAGCCTGATGGGCTGCCTCCCAAGCACTGTTAGACTTGGGATATACTCAGCATACCTGGTGTTGCCTGTCCAGTCCATCCAGGAGCCAAGATCTCTAGCCTTTTTAATATAAAACTCATATTGGTAGATGATTATATACATTTCATATAATTTTGCATATGCAATATAGAACATAATAAATATTAAACATGATAAAAGTCAAATAAAAACCAACTACAAATAAGTATTACGTGTGTTTCTGTGTGTGTCTATGTGTGTGAAAGAGAGAGAGTGTGTATGGTATGAGTGTGTATGGTGTGTGTGTATGTGTGTGTGTGTGCATGTTTATAGTGTGTGTATGGGGTGAATATGTATATGGTGTGTGTATATGATGTGTATTATGTGTATGGTGAGTGTGTGTCTAAGTATATGTGTGTCAGGGCAGTGCCCCTGGACCTTGAAAAGGTCATATGATCCTGTTAAGCTAGAGCTGTAGATGCTCATGAGCTCTGCTACATGGGTGCTGGGACCTGACCTACAGGTGCTGGGGACTTTATTCTACTGAAAGAACAGCAGGATCTCCTAAAGGCTGTGCCCTCCCTCCAGCTTCTACCATTTCTCTTTAGTCAGTAATTGCATCCCTTAACTGAGTCAGATTTTAAATTATACCTACACATTTCTATTCACTTTTTTCATATGCAAAATTATTAGAAATGACCTGAAGCAAGAGACATCTCCCTTGCATCCAAGTTATTATTTGCTATGCCCAGACTATTTGATAAGCTCCTGTAACCATGAGTGAACTAATAAAAGAGATGTACTTTGAGATATTTCTAGAAGACTTTTTGAGCAGATATAAAATTACAACAGTTAAAGGGATCACAAGACATCTCAATTCTTTTTAATCTTCCACTGTTTGTATCACCTAAGAAGTGACATAGTTGCTGATGTTCATGAATGAATATTTCTTAATGCATGGAAGTAAAAGTCATAAACCTTTCTATCTAGCTGTGCTAGCATGGTCTACTCAATGAAAGGAAGCTTGCAATAGGATCTGTTATAGTTGGGCTTTAAAGACTTCTAGATCAGATAGTTGAAACAACGCCACTGTGTTTGTGGGATCCTTCAAGGGAGATTCACTTTCCTGCCACACCACATCTTCTAACAAACAAATTGGCTGAGAAAGTAACTGGGATAGATGCATTCTGTTTAATTCAATGAGACAGTCTCTTAATTTGAGTACATTGCACAGCATCAGCTGAATCTCCTCTCCTGATTTAATTAGATAGAGCTCAATGTTAATTATTTTGAATCTAGAGGTTTGAAGTCCCACAGATGAAAACCAGATATATAATTCTTTTAAAATCAAAGAAAGTTTCAGTAATAAAAATGTTTGTATAAGTCTTAGGATATGCAGCTATGCTAAACAGATACTAAATTATTCATTACTGTACGTCTTTTGAATGACATGCAGCTTTTCATAACCTGTCAATTTTTACTTTCATAATTTCATTTTTTTAATAATAAGTTATGTTTCCAGAGTGGTTTACATTAGAAAAATGTACTCACCATGTTACTGTGCGTTGCAAATAAGGGTGGCTCGATTCTTTCCTACAGCGTGTCTTATAGTTCTTGCTTTATAATAATACATTGGTAAGTTTTTAAAATCTGCAACTGCCCAGTATAAAAAGACAGGAGATGTAAATGGAAACCTCAGTTTGCTTGGTTTTTATATGGAAATCATATGCCAAATGACAGCACAGAACCCAATTTAAATACATGTCAACACTTCAGGCTATTTTAGTATTGTTCACAGTAGAGCTACCTGCTGTAGAGGAAATGCTGTGACAGAATCTGCAGGTTGTACAAAGCCTTGATTTACTCTTTTTCTTTTTCTCCAGAGAAATATAAATATATCTACAACTTTTATTCTCAAAGAGAAATTAGGGCTTATTTCAGTATTTCTCAGGCATTTTATTCCACAAAGAATGCACCTTTTAAAATTTCAAGTGTATTTGTGTTTTGTCGTTAGACCCAGATGTCCTCTAAGCAAATGAAGCAGTGCCAGTGTCAGGACATAAAAGAAGGTATGAATGGCCCTGGCCTCCTTCTGTATAATACTATGCAAATATGTTTGCAAATAATTACATATTTTTTTCTAATTACTCCCTGGGTACAGCATCATGAATTGGACCCTCTGCTCCACTGATGAACAGCAATGCTCAGAGCTGTGAGGTAACCTCACACTCTGCACTCAAGGCCAGCCAAGGATCTCACCTCCTGCTGCCACCTCTGTTGACCCTGAGCAGGTGATTTCCATGGAGTTAAAAGTAGAGTTTTACATTTTTCCATGCTTCACTTTGGTGGCAATCCATCATGTTTCTCTAACACCTCTAAAAAAATGTAAAATGTATTATAATTCTTGCTAAATTTTAAAATACTGTGTCTCACATAATTTAGGGTGTGAAAATACATTTCCTGGAGGCTTATGCAAATGTGATGGGGGTTGGCATTCTACATGGTCTTCAGTGGGATATTTTCCTCATTTCACTCTGTCAGCGGTGGTTTCAGTAAGAATGCAGGTGGAAAAAATGCACTGTCAATAACCTGAGCTTAAATTGACTGGAAGATGCACCTGACATTTAATTATAAAATTGTAGCTCTGGAATTTGCAAAGGGAAAAATTAGAACCATAATTAATTTTCCATTTTTATCAGTTTATTTTTCTATTTATTGTAGATTTAAATAATTCTATTACTAAATACTTTTCTCCATTTCTTGTAAATGATAAGAGCACAGGAAAATTCAGTTAATTCATACTTTCCAATAAAATGTTGAAGATGGTGCCCTATTTTTTCCTGGTATTGTATTTTGTATTATATTTGAAAAATTGTGTATCTAACTTAGTTCAATGAAAAAAATGTATTTTTTCTGGTTTGTAAAACATATTAACTTGCTGATGGGCTTGTGACTGGTTGCAGAATAAGGAACTGTATTTAAGTTTTCATGTTTCACCATCATTTTTCCTCAGTAGCGTCTACAATAGAAGTGTAAGTACAACATATCTCTTCAATGGTGGATGGACTGAAAGAGATGAGTAAAGTTGTTCAACACCCAACCATAGACTTTTTGTTGGACCGGTGAGGAAAGAGCACTAGGAAGGCTTTCTGTATGCCACCATGTTTCTGACTTGCCCAGAGGGACATTTCAGTGAGTATATGAAGAAAAACAATGCTTATGGCCCTATGCCTTTGATTGGATATCTTTGACAGAGCGAAAAGGGGAAATTTGATATGAACTGCCTTAAAAGAAAGCTTGTATGCTGGGAATTTTTTGACAGCTTTACATGAACCTAGATAGACATGACAAAAGAGAATCAATTAAGGAATTGCTTCTATCAGATTGTCCTGTGGGCATGTGTACTTGTATTCTTTATTAATGATCAGTGTGGGAGTTGCCACTCTACTGTGGGTGGTGCCACCCCTGGACAGGTCCTATGTTTCATACAGCAACAAGCTGAGAAATCCTTGGTGAGCAAGCCAGGAAGCACTGTTCCACTATGACATGTGGCCTGGCTGCTCTTTGTGTTCCTCCCATATTTTTTCTCGACCAAAGATCAGTATTTGTAATCCAGATAAACGCATTCCTTCCTTCAAGATACTTTTAAAGGAATATCTGGAAACCCTATGTCTACATTATAATTTTTTATAGACACAAGGTCGTATGTGTCTTGTCCACTGGAAAAAAAACATGTTTAGGGATTTAGATCTTAAAGTCTGACATACAGACAAGAGCCCTATGTAGTATCAGAATGAAAGCTGTATTACATTGCTGTAGAACTATCATAAATGTCCTTAGAATGTCAGAAGCAAGCTGCCTTTGCACACTAAAGAGTGCAAATCAAGCACTATGATGTGAGTAGTTTCAATTATCTATAACTTAACTTATCATCCTAAACACAGGTATCTGATTTTTTTTCACCATTAGAATTCTCTGTCAATAAAGCCACACATGATTTTTTGTGGTAGAGATGAGTTTTCAAAATAAAATCAGAAGGAGCCCTGGGACCACTTGGATCAGTCTGGCTCTGCCTTCAGTTTGACAAGAACATGCACAACAGACTGAGCTCTTAATCCTCTTTTCTGCAAGGGCAGGGAGATTAGATGATATTGTAAAATAACACTCACTGCAACAGTCACTAAAAGTACAAGGATCAACCTTAATTTATCCTGTCCATTAATTTAATTAAAAAAAAAAAAAACTAACAACTCAGGGGTAGCTCTGGCTCCAGGTCCCTTATAACCTTAAACAAATCATGAAATTTCTCAGATTCTGTTTTACCATCTTTAAAACATGATAAAAAGATTTTGATAGCTGTTGATGATGCTTAGATCAGATATAGTAACATCTACAGAGCAGATTTTTCTCTGAGGGAAGCAAATATTGCTTATAATAAAAGTAACAGAATAACTTTAAAGCACATCTTATCCTACGTAGTCCATAAAGACACCTCGGCATCTGCTACCCAAAGTGTGATGGCCTTTGATTAAAATAAAACATCTGCCAGGATTCAATAAGGCTTATTCTACAGAATTGTGAGTGTCCTGCAACATCTCTGGTGTGGGGTTGGCAGATTAGCAAAGAGCTCTTGGGGAATGTACTCAACCATGCTGGCAGGACCAGGACAGAGTGTGTGTCTGTTTGTCTGAACCAACTAGCAGCATTCTTCATCACTTATCCTAGCAAATTACTCTAGGTTGAGCTTTCGCTGTTTGACAGTAGTATATGCTGACAATTCATGATGCCATTAAACTCATAGCAGCCCTATTTATAATTGCCAGATGCTGGAAAGAACCCAGGTATCCCTCAACAGAAGAATGGATGCAAAAAATGTGGTATATATACACAATGGAGTACTATTCAGCCATTAGAAACAATGAATTCATGAAATTCTTAGGCAAATGGATGGAGCTGGAGAACATCATACTAAGTGAGGTAACCCAGACTCAAAAGATCAATCATGGTATGTACTCACTGATAAGTGGATATTAACCTAGAAAACTGGAATACCCAAAACATAATCCACACATCAAAAAATGAGGTACAAGAAGAATGGAGAAGTGGCCCCTGGTTCTGGAAAGACCCAGTATAGCAGTATAGGGCAAAACCAGAACAGGGAAGTGGGAAGGGGTGGATTGGAGAACAGGGGGAGGGAAGGGGCCTTATGGGACTTTTGGGGAGTGGGGGTGCCTGAAAAGGGGAAATAATTTGAAATGTAAATAAAAATATATTGAATTAAAAAAAAGGAAAAAAAGAAAGAAATTCAGTAGTAAAAACTGTAAAGAAGTGAAGGAGAAGGCAGGTTGCTCCAATTGACAATTGAGCATAAATCTAATGAAAACCATGGTCTCTTGCATTGTCTGGGCTCTTGAGCAAGAACTCGCACTTTATGAAGCAAATAGCAGTATTTCCCTTCAAGGTCCAATTGGATTAGCTCAATCATTGCCTTTACACTGAAAATAATTTCTGGATTTCACAACAGAAGACTGACTCCTTCATTATTTGATTAGTACACTTCCACTGAATGTATTTTCCTTTGCTTTTTGGAGACAAAATGCTGATTCAAATTTGAAGATGTTCTTGAATACCAAGGTCCAGAAACCAATCTTTGATGTTGGAGGATACAATAAGCTTATAACATTGGCCAGAAGAAGAGCTTATACAATGATTTACAAGAAACTAGAGCACAATCTTCATGAAATAAGGAAGGAAACACTCGAAATTTCAAAAATCATTTACATTAATTTTTCATAAACATGGAAAGCTGTAACTTAACAAGGGTTTATCTTATTTTGTATAAATGTTATTTTTTAGTTTAGATTTCTTGGCTGTGATTTGATAGCTTTTTTCTTTCCTTTTAAAGCAAGATTTTATGTCCCATATCTGTCCTCTGACTCAGTATCTGTGTAATGGAAAGTGCATGAGTATGTAGTGACTGAAGAGTTGGGAACATCATTTCTCAAAACCTAGAGTTATAGGAGGTTGTGGGTTGTCCTGAGGTAGTAGGAGCTGAACCTGTGTTCTCTGCAAGCGCAACTAGTGTCCTTAACCATTGAAACAACTTCCAAGATCTTATGCTTTCTACTGATCGGTCTACCTCATAGAAATGGAATGAATGGTCAATATTCGAATATTTCACAAAACACTTATATGTGTTTTTCGTGTGTTGCCTGGATTTATAAGAACAAATGATTTTCTGTCTTACTGAGGTGAAAGGTTTTACATAATGATAATGTCATCTGGATCTATAAGAGATTTTCTGTTTTACTGAGGTGTAAAGATTTACATAATGGTAATGTTATCTGGATCTATAAGTGATTTTCTCTCATACTGTGGTATAAAGTTCCACATAATGATGATGCCATCTAGATATACAAGTGAATTTCTCTCTTACTAAGGTTTAAAGTTCTATATAAGGAATCCATAGCTGATTTGTCCTTTTGATGGTGTCCTTTTCCTTACAGAAACTTTGTGATTTTATGAGGTCCCATTTGTGAATTCTTTTTTTTGTAATATTTTTATTTTCTATATTCTTTGTTTACATTCCAAATGATTTCCCCTTTCCCGGATCCCCCCTCCACATATGTCCCATAAACCTTCTTCTCTCCATCCCTTCTCCAATCACCTCCCTCCTTTTCTCTGTCCTTATATTCCTGTCCATTGCTAGATCAATCATTTCCAGGAACAGGACCCTCTTCATACTTCTTCATGGGAGTCATTTGTTATGCAATTTGTGCCTTGGATATTCAAGGCTTCTGGGCTAATTAATATCCACTTATCAGAGATTGCATTCCATGTGTATTCTTTTGTGATTGGGTTACCTCACTTAGGATGATATTTTCCAGATCAAACCATTTTCCTAAAATTTTTGTGAATTCATTGTTTCTAATTGTTGAGTAGTATTCCATTGTGTAAATATACCATATTTTCTGTATCCATTCCTCCTTTGAGGGGCATCTGGGTTCTTTCCAGCTTCTGGCTATTATAAATAAGGCTGCTATGAACATAATGGAGCATGTGTCTTTATTGCATGCCGGGGAATCCTTTGGGTATATGCCCAGGAGAGGTATAGCATGGTCCTCTGGAATTCTCATGTCCAGTTTTCTGAGGAACCTCCACTGCTGGTGGGCTGTAAGATGGTACAAAGTGGTTGTACCATATTACAGCCCACCAGCAGTGGAGGAGTGTTCCTCTTTCTCCACATCCTCGCCAACACCTGCTGTCTCCTGAGTTTTTGAACTTAGCCATTCTGACTGGTGTAAGGTGAAATCTCAGGGTTGTTTTGATCTGCATTTACCTAATGACTAATGATGATGATCACTTCTTAAGGTGCCTCTCGGCCTTCCAAATTTCTTCTAAAAATTCTTTGTTAAGATCTGTACCCCATTTTTAATAGGGTTATTTGGTTCCCTGGGGTCTAACTTATTGAGTTCTTTGTATATATTGGATAATAGCCCTCTATCAGATGTTGGGGTGGTGAATATCCTTTCCCAATTTGAAGGTTGCCGTTTTGTCCTTTTAACAGTGTCCTTTGCCTTACAGAAACTTTGTAATTTTATGAGGTCCCATTTGTCAATTCTTGATCTTAGAGCATAAGCTATTGGTGATCTGTTCAGGAACTTTTCCCCTGTGCCCATGTCCTCAAGGGTCTTCCCCAGTTTCTTTTCTATAAGTTTCAGTGTGTCTGGCTTTACATGGAGGTCCTTGATCCACTTGGAGTGAAGTTTAGTACAGGGAGATAAGAATGGATCAATTTGCCTTCTTCTGCATGCTGACTTCCAATTGATCCAGCACAATTTGTTGAAAAGGCTATCTTTTTTTCCACTGGATGTTTTTGGCTCCTTTGTCAAAGATCAAGTGACCATAGGTATGTGGATTCATTTCTGGATCTTCAGTTCTATTCCATTAGTCCACTTGTCTGTCACTGTGCCAATACCATGCAGTTTTTAACACGATTGCTCTGTAGCATTGCTTGAAGTCAGGGATACTGATTCCCCCAGAATTTCTTTTGTTGTTGAGAATAGTTTTAGCTATCCCGGGTTTTTTGTTATTTCTGATGAATTTGAGAATTGCTTTTCCTAACTCTGTGAAGAACTGAGTTGGGATTTTGATGGGGATTGCATTGAATCTGTAGATCACTTTTGGCAACATGGCCATTTTAACTATATTAATCCTGCCGATCCACAAGCATGGCAGATTTTTCCATTTTCTGAGGTCTTCCTCGATTTCCTTCTTCAGAGACCTGAAGTTCTTGTCATATAGATCTTTCACTTGTTTGGTGAGAGTCATACCAAGATACTTTATATTGTTTGTGGATATTTTGAAGGGTGTCATTTCCCTAACTTCTTTCTCAGCCTGCTTATCCTTTGAGTATAGGAAGGCAACTGATTTTCTTGAGTTGATTTTATAACCAGCCACTCTGCTGAAGTTGTTTATCAGCTGTAGGAGTTCTCTGGCGGAGGTTTTCAGGTCACTTATGTAGACTATCATGTCATCGGCAAATAGTGATAATTTGACTTCTTCCTTTCCAGTTTGTATCCCGTTGAGTTCCTTACATTGTCTAATTGCTCTAGCTAGAAATTCAAGTACTATACTGAAAAGATATGGAGAAAGAGTACAGCCTTGTCTAGTCCCTGATTTTAGTGGGATTGCTTCAAGTTTCTCTCCATTTAGTTTGATGTTGGCTACCGGTTTGCTGTATATTGCTTTAAAGATGTTTAGGTATGGGCCTTGAATTCCTGTTCTTTCCAAGACATTTAGCATGAAAGGATGCTGGATTTTGTCAAATGCTTTTTCTGCATCTAATGAGATGATCATATGTTTTTTTTCTTTGAGTTTGTTTATGTAGTGGATAGCATTGATGGATTTCCTTATATTGAACCATCCCTGCATCCCTGTGATGAAGCCTACTTGATCATGGTGGATGATCATTTTGATGTGTTCTTGGATTCAGTTGGCAAGAATTTTATTAAGTATTTTTGCTTCAATATTCATAAGAGAAATTGGCCTGAAGTTCTCTTTCTTTGTTGGATCTTTGTGTGGTTTTGGTATCAGCATAATTGTGGCATCATAGAACGAGTTGGGTAGAGTTCCTTTTGTTTCTATTTTGTGGAATAGTTTGAAGAGTATTGGTGTTAGGTCTTCTATGAAAGTCTGATAGAACTCTGCACTGCAGCCATCTGGTCCCATGATTTTTTTGTTTGGGAGACTTTCTATGACCCATTTATTTCTTCAGTTGTTATCGGCCTATTTAGTTGATCTATTTGATCCTAATTTAGTTTTGGTGTCAGATATCTGTCTAGGAAACTGTGCATTTCCTCCAGAATCTCCAGTTGTGTTGAGCATAGGCTTTTGTAGTAGGATCTAATGATTTTTTGAATTTCCTCAGTTTCTGTTCTTATATCTCCCTTTTCATTTCTAAGTTTGTTAATCTGGATACTGTCTCTGTGTCCTTTGGTTAGTCTGGTAAAAGGGTTTATCTATCTTGTTGATTTTCTCAAAGAACCAGCTCCCAGACTCATTGTATGGTTCTCTTTGTTTCCACTTGATTGATTTCAGCCCTGAGTTTGATGATTTCCTGTCTTCTATTCCTCCTGGGTGAAATAGCTTCCTTTTGTTCCAGGGCTTTCAGGTGTGTCATTAAGCTGTTAGTGTATGCTCTCTCCATTTCCTTTTTGGAGGCACTCAGGGCTATCAGTTTTCCTCTTAGCACTGCTTTCATTGTGTCCCATAGATTTGGGTATGTTGTGTCTTCATTTTCATTATGTTCTAAAAAGTCTTTAATTTCTTTCTTTATTTCTTCCTTGACCAAAGTATCATTGAGCAGAATATTGTTCAGTTTCCAAGTGTATGTGGGTTTTCTGTTTTTCTTTTTTGTTGCTATCGAAGACCACTTTTATTCCATAGTGATCTGATAGGAGGCATGGGATTAGTTTGATCTTCTTATATTTGTTGAGGTCTGTCTTGTGACCATCTATATGGTCTATTTTGGAGAAGGTACCATGAGGTGCTGAGAAAAAGGTATAATCTTTTGCTTTAGGATAGAATGTTCTATATATATATCTGTTAAATCTAATTGGTCCTGGGCCTCAATTAGTTTCATTGTGTCCCTGTTTAGTTTCTGTTTTCCTGATTGGTCCATTGAGGAAAGTGCAGTGTTGAAGTCACCCACAATTATTGTGTTAGGTGCAATGTGTGCTTTGAGCTTTAATAAAGTTTCTTTTATGAATGAGTGTGCCCTTGCATTTGGAGCATAGATGTTCAGGGTTGAGAGTTCTTCTTGTTGTATTTTTCCTTTGACCAGCAAGAAGTGTCCCTCAGAGTCTCTTTTGATGACTTTGGGTTGAAAGTCAATTTTATCTGATATTAAAATGGCTACTCCAGCTTGTTTCCTGAGACCATTTGCTTGTAAAATTGTCTTCCAGCCTTTTACTCTAAGGTAGTGTTTGTCTTTGACCCTGAGGTGTGTTTCTTGTATGCAGCAAAATGTAGGGTCCTGCTTATGTATGCAGTCGGTTAGTCTATGTCTTTTCATTGGGGCATTGATTCCATTGATGCTAAGAGATATTAAGGATTGTGATTGTTATTTCCTGTCATTTTTGACGTTATTTTTTAAATTTGATTGGTTAACTTCTTTTGGGTTTGATGAAAGGTTACTATCTTGCTTTTTCCAGGGTGAAGTTTCCCTCCTTGTATTGGTGTTTTCCTCCTATTATCCTTTGTAGGGCTGGGTTTGTGGATAGATATTGGGTAAACTTGGTTTTGTCATGGAATATCTTAGTTTCTCCATCTACGGTGATTGAGAGTTTTGCTGGATATAGTAGTTTTGGCTGGCATTTGTGTTCTCTTGGAGTCTGCATGAGATCAGCCCATGATCTTCTAGCCTTCATAGTCTCAGGTGAAAACTCTGCTGTGATTCTGATAGGTCTTCCTTTATATGTTACTTGGCCTTTTTCTCTTACTGCCTTTAGTATTCTTTCTTTGTTTAGTACATTTGGTGTTTTGATTATTATGTGACAGGAAGTATTTCTGTTCTGGTCCAGTCTGTTTGGAGTTCTGTAGGCTTCTTGTATATTCATGGGCATCTCTCTCTTTAGGTTAGGGAAGTTTTCTTCCATAATTTTATTGAAGATATTTGCTGGCCCTTTAAGTTGTAAATCTTCACTCTCATCTATGTCTATAATCCTTAAGTTTGGTCTTCTCATTGTGTCCTGGATTTCCTGGATATTTTGGGTTACAAGCTTTTTGCTTTTTGCATTTTCTTTAACTGTTGAGTCCATGGTTTCTATGGTATCTTCAGCATCTGAGATCCTTTCTTCTATCTCTTGTATTCTGTTGTTGATATTTGCATCTATGTCCACTGATATTTGCCCAAGGCTTTCTATCTCCAAAGTTGTCTCCCTTTGAGTTTTCTTAGTTGTTTCTATTTCTGATTTTAGATCCTGGATGGTTTTGCTTAGTGCCTTCACTTGCTTGTTTGTGCTTTCCTGTAATTCTTTAAGAGATTATTGTGTTTCCTCTTTCATGACCTCAGCCTGTTGACCAAAGTTCTCCTGTATTTCTTTAAGTGTTTTTTGTGTTTCCTCATTATTGGCTTTTGTATTCTCCTGGATTTCTTTCAATGATTTTTGTGTTTCCCTTGCAAGGGCTTCTAACTTTTGATCCATTTTCTCCTGAATTTCTTTAAGTATGTCCTTCATGTGTTCCTGTACCAGCATCATGACCAGTGATTTTAAATACAAATCTTGTTTTACTGGTGTGATGGGGTATCCAGGACATGCTGGTAAAGGAGAATTGGGTTCAGATGTTGCCATATTGCCTTGATTTCTGTTAGTGACGTTCCTGCGTTTGCCTTTTGCCATCTAGTTCTCACTGGTGTTAGTTGGTCTTGTCAATGCTGGACTCACCAGTGCAAGCTGCCCCTTCCCAGGTGGCCTCTGGTGCACAGCTTATCTCCTGTCCTGCCTGGAGACAGGGTGCTGTTGCCCAGGCTGTTCAGACCCCGAAGCAGTCACCTGAAGGCTCTTGCTGGGGCCTGCTGGATTTACCAGAGCACACTGACTTCTCCCTGCTGGCCACGCAGAAGCCCCTCTTGCCTCTTTCAGGACCTGGAGATGTGGTGTTGCCGCCCAGGCTGATCTGGATCCGGAAGCGAAGAGGTCTGAGGGCTACCGCCAGAGGCCTCAGGACTGAAGCCTAAGCTCTGTGCCACAGGAACCAGCTGTGCTGTAAGCTCCCAGGCTGCCTCTGGGTGCACACCATGTCTCCCGCACTTCCTAGAGACCGAGTGCTGTGGCCCAGGCTGTTCAGATCCCAAAGCACGGAAGGCTCCCGCTGGGGCCTGCTGGATTCACCGGAGCACACGAACTTCTCCCTGCTGGCCACCCAGAAGCCCCTCTTGCGAAGATGTGCTGTCTTATAGTGATGCTATGTATACACATTGATGACTTAAGTTTTAGTGATGATCCTGTAAGAATTCCTAAAGTTGTATTGCTTGAGGTCAGGGATACTGATTCCCCCAGATTTTCTTTTGTTGCTGAGAATAGTTTTAGCTATCCTGGGTTTTTTTGTTGTTCCAGATGAATTTGATAATTGCTCTTTCTAACTCTGTGAAGAATTGAGTTGGGATTTTGATGGGTATTGCATTGAATCTGTATAGTGCTTTAGGCAAAATGGCCATTTTAACTATATTGATTCTACCGATCCATGAGCATGGGAGGTTTTCCCATTTTTTGAGGTCTTCTTCCATTTCCTTCTTCAGAGTCTTGAAGTTCTTGTCATACAGATCTTTCACATGTTTGGTAAGAGTCACCCCAAGATACTTTATACTGTTTGTGGCTATTGTGAAGGGGGTCATTTCCCTAATTTCTTTCTCAGCCTGCTTATCCTTTGAGTATAGGAAGGCCACTGATTTGCTGGAGTTGATTTTATAACCTGCCACTTTGCTGAAGTTGTTTATCAGCTGTAGAAGCTCTCTAGTGGAGTTCTTTGGGTCACTTAGGTAGACGATCATGTCGTCTGCAAATAATGATAGTTTGACTTCTTCCTTTCCAATTTGTATCCCTTTGACCTCCTTATGTTGTCGAATTGCCCGAGCTAGTACCTCAAGTACAATATTGAAAAGATAAGGAGAAAGGGGGCAGCCTTGTCTGGTCCCTGATTTCAGTGGGATTGCTTCAAGTTTCTCTCCATTTAGTTTGATGCTGGCTACCGGTTTGCTGTATATTGCTTTTACTATGTTTAGGTATGGGCCTTGAATTCCTGTTCTCTCCAAGACTTTAAGCATGAAGGGATGCTGAATTTTGTCAAATGCTTTTTCAGCATCCAATGAAATGACCATGTGGTTTTGTTCTTTGAGTTTGTTTATGTAGTGGATTGTATTGATGCATTTCCGTATATTGAACCAGCCCAGCATTCCTGGGATAAAGCCTACTTGATCATGGTGGATGATCGTTTTGATGTGTTCTTGGATTCGGTTGGCAAGAATTTTATTGAGTATTTTTGCATCAAGCAATACTACAGAGCAATAGTGTTAAAAACTGCATGGTATTGGTACAGTGACAGGCAGGAGGATCAATGGAACAGGATTGAAGATCCAGAAATGAGCCCACACACCTATGGCCACTTGATCCTCGACAAAGAGGCTGAAAACATCCAATGGAAAAAAGATAGCCTTTTCACAAATGGTGCTGGTTCAACTGGAGGTCAGCATGCAGAAGAATGCGAATTGATCCATCCTTGTCTCCTTGTACTAAGCTCAAATCCAAATGGATCAAGGACCTCCACATAAAGCCAGACACTCT
The DNA here is from genome assembly GCF_947179515.1 of Apodemus sylvaticus. NCBI lineage: Eukaryota > Metazoa > Chordata > Mammalia > Rodentia > Muridae > Apodemus > Apodemus sylvaticus. The sequence continues at coordinate 158,676,924 of NC_067472.1, read as the reverse complement.
GAAGCTAATAGAAAAGAAACTGGGGAAGACCCTTGAGGACATCGGTACAGGGAGAAAGTTTCTGAACAGAACACCAATAGCATATGCTCTAAGAGCAAGAATTGACAAATGGGACCTCATAAGGTTACAGAGTTTCTGTAAGGCAAAGGACACCATCAAGAGGACAGATCGGCAACCAACAAATTGGGAAAAAATCTTCACCAACCCTACGTCAGATAGCGGGCTAATATCCAATATATATAAAGAACTCAAGAAGTTAAACTTCAGAAAACCGAACAACCCTATTAAAAATGGGGTACAGAGTTAAACAAAGAATTCTCACCTGAAGAACTTCGGATGGCAGAGAAGCATCTTAAAAAATGCTCAACTTCAATAGTCATTAGGGAAATGCAAATCAAAACAACCCTAAGATTTCATCTTACACCAGTCAGAATGGCTAAGATTAAAAATTCAGGAGACAGCAGGTGTTGGAGAGGGTGTGGAGAAAGAGGAACACTCCTCCACTGCTGGTGGGGTTGCAAATTGGTACAACCACTCTGGAAATCAGTCTGGCGTTTCCTCCGAAAACTGGGCACCTCACTTCCAGAAGATCCTGCTATACCACTCCTGGGCATATATCCAGAGGATTCCCCATCATGTAATAAGGATACATGCTCTACTATGTTCATAGCAGCCCTATTTATAATTGCCAGATGCTGGAAAGAACCCAGGTATCCCTCAACAGAAGAGTGGATGCAAAAAATGTGGTATATCTACGCAATGGAGTACTATTCAGCCATTAGAAACAATGAATTCATGAAATTCTTAGGCAAATGGATGGAGCTAGAGAACATCATACTAAGTGAGGTAACCCAGACTCAAAAGGTGAATCATGGTATGCACTCACTAATAAGTGGTTATTAACCTAGAAAACTGGAATACCCAAAACATAATCCACACATCAAATGAGATACAAGAAGAAAGGAGGAGTGGCCCCTGGTTCTGGAAAGACTCAGTGAAACAGCATTCAGCAAAACCAGAACGGGGAAGTGGGAAGGGGTGGGAGGGAGGACAGGGGAAGAGAAGGGGGCTTACAGGACTATCGGGGAGTGGGGAGGCTAGAAAAGGAGAAATCATTTGAAATGTAAATAAATTATATCGAATAAAAAAACAAAAACAAAAACAAAAAAAAGAAATAAGTACAGCAGCTGGGCGGTGGTAAAAAAAAAAAAAAAAAAGAATTCCTGAAGTTATATCTGGGATTATTAAGCTCTTTTATAATGGGATTGCTACTAGGTCCTTTTCTGATAGTCAAAACTGCAATGAGAACTCTGCCAGCGTCCTAAGTGTGACAAGTTAATTGCTCTTAGATGGCAACTAGACTTTCTCCTACTCAGAGCACATTCCAAGAGGTTGTAATTAACAATTACAATTAACCAAAGGTCATAAAAAGGGAACTAATGATTTATTATAGGTGCTAGAACAAAAGATAAAATATCAACTGGGTTTATCTATACAAAACTTCACTTATATAACTTCACTTATAAAACTTAGTTATAGTTTTAAACTTTTTATGAACCTGTAGAGAAGACAAGTGATAGATGTTTACCTAGATAATAACTCCTAAAGGATATGCATGTAAACATTCTCTGTTGTAAACTTCTATTTCAATTTATGATTTGATTTTTGTGTGAACTTGTGATGAATTTTGTAACATGTGATTTTGTATTCTGAAAGATATGTAAGTACTGAAGACAAAAGAGAAAGGGCACTACTTTCTCTCTCTTTTTTCCTCTCTCTTTCTGTCTCTCTGTCTCTCTGTCTCTCTGTCTCTCTGTCTCTCTCTGTCTCTCTCTGTCTCTGTCTCTGTCTCTCTCTGTCTCTGTCTCTGTCTCTCTCTCTCTCATTCTCTTTCTCTCCCTCTCTCTCTCAACTTTCACTCTCCCCACCTTTCTCCACTTAGGATCTTTCAGCTTTTCCCTCTTAGATAGCTCTCATAGGAAACTCTTTGCAACTTAGTAGTAAACTCATTAACCACTTCTTTAATTGTTCCGGTTTTTCCCCTGAGACTTAAGACTAGCAGGCTGAAAGTTATAGCCTAGTAGTTCCTGCTGAAATAGAACAAAGACCATATTGCTTAATCCTCTGCTGTTAGGCTACAGGTGTTAATCACCTAAGACAGCAGTCTTTCACTCTCAGAAAGAGTGAGAAAGTGTCTTGGATGTTTTAGAAGTTATCATCAGCATTTCAGAACTGTTAGAAAGCCCTGAGATCCTCAGCCTTCAAAGCCATCATCACCAGAGTCCTACTCTGTGACTCCACAGGGCCTGGAGGCTCCTGGCCTTTAGCAGCAGCCTTTACTTTCTATAGAGAGAGATGGCACATTCTATTCTTTATTATTTTTTTATTCTTTAATTTTTTTATAGTTCAGTTGTTTTAACCCTCCCATTCTAAATTCCAACAGTTTTCATCCCATTCCTTTTCCCTCATCTCCAAAAGGATGTGACCACCAATCCAACCCCCCATCCCACTGGACTTCCTTACACCCTATTCTCTCAAAGGTTAGATGTTGTTTCCCTAACCTAGGCCAGACATAGCAGTCATCTGTTGTATATGTGTTCAAGGTCTCATATCAACTATGTATGCTGCCTGATTGGTGGCTCAGTGTCTGAGAGATCTCAGGGGTTCAGGTAAGTTGACACTGCTTGTCTTCCTATGGAGTCACACTCCTCAGCTTCTTCCAGTTTTTCCCTAATTCAACCCCCAGGGTCCCCAGCTTCTGACCAATAATGGAGTGTAAATAGCAGCTGTCTCAGTCAGCTGCTTGTTGGTCTTCTCAGAGGAGAGCTATGCTAGGCTATAAGCATACCTTAGCATCAGTAGTAGTGTCAGGCCTTAGGGCTTCCCCTTGACCTGGATCCCAACTAGGGCTGGTCACTAAACCTCCTTTTCTTCTGTATCTTCTCCAATTTTATCCCTGCAGTTGTTTTAAACAGAGACAATTCTGGGTTATAGTTTATTACTGTGAGATGGCAACCTCATCCTTCCACTTGATGCCCTGTTTTTCTACTGGAGGTGGACTCTACAAGTTCTCTTTCCCCACTATTGAACACTTCATCTAAGGTCTTTCCCTATGAGTCCTGAGCATCTGTCACCTCCTAGTTCTCTGGTACATTCTAGAGGGTCCCATTACCTTCTGGAGTTACCTGTTTCTATTCTTTCTGATGGCCCTCAGTGCCTTCATCATGTTCTGCCCCATAATACCTGATCATTTTCCCCTTTTGCCTCCCTTTTGAAGGTCACTCCTTCTCTGGCCCTCATGATTGCTTTCTTCTCTCTCCCCAGTTGGATTGACACATCCTCACTTGGGCCAGTTGGCTTGTTAACCTTCTTGAGATCTGTGAATTGTATCATGGGTATTCTGTATTTTATGGCTAATAGCCACTTATCAGAGAGTACATACCATGCATAAAATTTGGGGTTTGAGTTACCTTACTCAGGATGATATTTTCTAGTCCCATCCATTTGCCTGCAAAACTCATGATGTCCTTGTTTTATTTATTTATTTGTTTGTCTGTTTTTACACTCTATATTTTACTCTCCCCACCCCTTTCTGACTGTTCTACATACCATACATCCTCCCCACCCCACTGTCTCCAAATGGATGTCCGTACACCACCCATCCCATCTGAACTCTACTCCCTGGGGCTGCCAGTCTCTTGAGGATTAGGTCCATTATCTCTGAATTAACATAGACCTGGCAGTCCTCTACTGTATGTGTGTTGGGGGCCTCATATCAGCTGGTATATACTGCCTGTTTGGTAGTCCAGTGATTGAGCGTTCTCCAGGGTCCAGATTAATTGATACTGTTAGTCCTACATTATTGTCCTTCTCAGCTTCTTTCAGCCTTCCCTAATTCAACAACAGGAGCCAGCTGCTTCTGTCCATTGGTTGGGTACAAATATCTGCATCTGACTCTTTCAGCTGTTTGTTGGGTCTTCCAGAGTGTGGTCATGCTAGGTCCCTTTTTGTGAGTGCCCCATAGTCACAGTAATAGTTTCAGGCCTTGGGACATCCCTTTGAGCTGGATTCCACTTCGGGCCTGTCACAAGACCTTCATTTCCTAAGGCTCTTCTCAGTGGTAAGACTTTGTATTAGAAATTCTGGGGCAAATGCTTGTCTTAGGGAAGATTTAGGGTTGCTGTATAATAAAAGGTTTACTTATCTAAATCTAAGTTACTATGCTAACTATCCTCTCCATTCACATCTCTAATTCTTTCAGACAGGAGCAATTATGGGTCAGAGTTGTGACTGTGGGATGGACCCCTCTCCCTCATTCGATGCCCTGTCTTGAAGGTGTGCTCTATAAGTTCCCTCTCATTACTGTCTGGCACTTTATCTAATGTCCCTCCCTTTGAGTCTCGAGAGTCTCTCATCTCCCAGTCTCTAGTGCATTCTGGAGGGAACCTCCTACCTACTAAGGTTGCTTGTTTCCATTCTTTCTGCTTGCCCTCAGGACTTCAGTCCTTTTCCCTCAACCAATACCAGATCAGGTTCCCCCATCCCCTCCCCTTTCCTCCCCCCATTCACTTTCCCTCCCAGGTCACTCCTTCCTTCCCCACTTGTGATTGCTTTTTTCTCACACGAGTGGGACTGAGGCATCCTTACCTGGGTACCCTTGTTCTTAATAGCTGAATAGTATTCCACTGTGTAAGTGAACCACATTTTCTGTATCCATTCTTCTGTTGTGGGACATCAGGGTTGTTTCTAGCTTCTGTCTATCACAAATAAGGCTACTATGAACATAATGGAACACGTGCCCCCGTAACATGATGGGACATTTTTTGGGTACCTGCCAAAGAATAGTATAGCTGGATCTTCAGGTAGATCTATTTCCAATTTCCTGGAGAACCTCCAGATTGATTTCCAGAGTGGTTGTACCAGCTTGCATTTCCACCAGCAATGAAGGAGTGCCTGTAGCCAGCACCCAGCAGAGTGCTTCTTTCTTCTTGGTTCTTCTTGAGGCAGCAGAGGGGGAAGGCCTTCCACAGTGATAAGACTTTGTCTTAAAAATTCTGGAGTAAGACTTTGTCTTAGGGAAGAATTAGGGTTGCTGTATAATAAGAAGTTTCTTATCTAAGTCTAAGTTACTATGCTAATGTGGCTGACCTGCCTTCTGTGTTCCTTTGAAGCCAGAGTCTCGGGCACTTAGCACCTCATCCTAAAACAACAGGAGATTAAGTAAAGGATTAGTTTCTAGAGACTTTTCCCTGTTGTTCAGATGCCTCTTGCTTGTCAGTCTAGGGGGAAGTTAGGAGCAATAAACTTCTATTGAACTGAGAGGAGAGAATAACACTTGCAGGAAGAAAAACGTTTACATAAGTGAATATGCATAATCTCACATAAATTCATACACAGCTTCAAACATACATATTTCCACACAAGTTCAGTTGTGCCCAGCTTGCACGCATTCTCACAATTTCATATTTACACACACACACATGCATACATTCTCACAATTACATACTTACCCACATGTCCATATTTACATATGAATATGGAACAAAAGACCAAGTACCAGTGCAGAAAGAACTCACTCATTCTGGATGAAAAATGGACTACAATATTTTTTGCATTGAGAAAGAAAAAGTTTCCACCTTTTTAAAGCTAAATGAATTAAATCCATGTTTGTAAGAAAAAAATTTTTGTTTCTCTTAATAAGAATAAGCCTGTCTTGTTCTTACCATGGGACCTGTCCTGACCCATGGTAAGGAGAAGCCTGCCTGCTCCTTCTGTTGTCTGAAGCATCTTCTTTTTTCCTCTTTCCCTCTGCATCCTGCACATTTTTCTCTTAGATATTTTATATGACCTATAGGTTCTAAGTTATTCCACTCTGTATTCTCCTTCTAATCTTATTCTCTCTGACTAAAAACTTCTCATTTCAGTTCTTCTCTAAGCTCTGTTCCTCTCACCTAAATTCTTCTGGTCTGAGTGTTCTCTTTGTCCCCAGTCCTTAAACATCTTTCAGAATACAAGATCACAAGTTACAAAGTTCATCACAAGTTTACACAAAATACCAAGTCATAAATTAAAATAGAAATTTACAACAGAGAATGATTACAGACATACCCATTAGGAGTAATTATCTAACTAAACATCTATCACTTGTCTTCTCTATTGATCCATAGAATGTTTAAAACCATAACGGAGTTATAAGTGAAGTTTTGTATAGATACACCCAGTCAATATTTTATCTTCTGTCCTAGAACCTATAATAAGTCACTAGTTCCCTTTTGATGACCTTTGGTTAATTGTTTTATAACCTCTTGGAATGTGTTTTGAGTAGGAGAATGTCTGGTTGCCATCTAAGAGCAATTAACTTGTAACACTTGGGAGGTTGACAGAGTTCTCATTGCAGTTTTGACTATCAGAAAAGGACCTAGTTGTAGTCCCATTATAAAAGAGCTTAATAATCCCAGATATAACTTTAGGAATTCTTACAGGATCATCACTAAAACTTAAGTCATCAATGTGTCTGCATAGCATCACTATAAGACAGCACATCTTCATGGATCTGCAGAGATCTGCTCCAAAGGGGTGTGCTATTACTTATTGATTATTATATATGTTTAATAATAATAAGAAAAGCATATTAAAAGCAGGAATCTTTCCTAAAATTAGTCTCTCACAGCCTTGCTTAATGAGGGCTCACCTGTCACAGATTATATAATAATCTGAAGCAGGCCATTTCAGGATGATCACCTGCTAGTATATTAGTTTGTCCCAATATAGCTCCTGACAAAGAAGTGTTCGTCTTTCTTCACATCCTTGCCAATATGTGCTGTTGCCTGATTTTTGATCTTAGCCATTCTGACTTGTATGAGACAGAATCTCAGGGTCATTTTGATTTGAATTTCCCCAATGGCAAAGGACTTTGAACATTTCTTTAAGTGCTTCTCTGCCATTCCAGATTCCTCTGCTTTGAATTCTCTGTTTAGTTCTATACCCCATTTTTCATTTTGGTTGTTTGGATTTTTTAGAGTTTAGCTTCTTGATATCTTTATATTTTTTGGATATTATCCTTGTATTGCATGTGGAGTTAGTGAAGATATTTTCCCAATCTGTAGGTTGCCAATTTGTCATTTCTGTATCTATTTGATATAGTACCTGAAGCTCTAGCTAGACCAATAAAACTACAAAAGATGGTCAAGTGGATACAAATTGACAAGGAAGACATCAAGGTATCTCTATTTTGCAGTTGATATGACATTATACACAAGCAACCCCCAAAATTCTACCAGAGAACTTCTACACATGATAATTTCAGCAAAGTGCCTAGATATAAAATTAACTCAAATATATCAGTAGCCTTACACATATAAATAATAAACAGGCAGAGAAAGAAATTAGGGGAAAACACCATTTACAATAGTGTCACAAATAATGTAAAATATCTTGGGGGAATCTCTAACCAAATATGGGTAATATTTCTATGACCAAAACTTCAAGTCTCTCAAGAAAAAAACTGAAGAAGACCACAGAAAATGGAGAGTTTTCCCATGCTCATGGATTGCTAGAATTAGCAAAGTAAAAATGGCCATCACACTTAAAGAAATCTACAGATTCAATGCAATCACAATCAAAATCCCAACACAATTCTTCAAAGATATGGAAAGAGCAATTCTCAATTTCATATGTAAAAAGAAAAACCCAGGATATTGAAAAGAATTCTTTTTTTTATTTTTTTATTCTATATAATTTATTTACATTTCAAATGATTTCCCCTTTTCTAGCCCCCCCACTCCCCGAAAGTCCTATAAGCCCCCTTCTCTTCCCCTGTCCTCCCACCCACCCATTCCCACTTCCCCGTTCTGGTTTTGCGGAATACTGCTTCACTGAGTCTTTCCAGAACCAGGGGCCAATCCTCCTTTCTTCTTGTACCTCATTTGATGTGTGGATTATGTTTTGGGTATTCCAGTTTTCTAGGTTAATATCCACTTATTAGTGAGTGCATACCATGATTCACCTTTTGAGTCTGGGTTACCTCACTTGAATTCTTAACAAAAATAATCTTCTGGGGGAATCACCATCCCTGACCTCAAACTATACTATCAAGGAATTGTGATAAAAACTGCATGGTATTGATACAGAGACAGACAGGTTGATCAATGGAATAGAATTGAACACCCAGAAATAAAACCACACACTTATGTATACTTGATTTTTGACAAAGAAGCCAAAAATATACAATGGAATAAAAGAAAGCATCTTCAGTAAATGATGCTTGTTTAACTTGCAGTCAGTAAAATCAAAAATGAAAATAGACTTATATTTGTCACCTTGCACAAAGCTCAAGTCCAAGTGGATCAAAGACTTCAACATAAAACCAGATATACTGAATATAATAGAAGAGAAAGTAAGAAAAATCCTCAAACTCATTGGCACAGGGAGAAATTTCCTAAACAGAACTCCAATGGCTTTGACTCTAAGATCAAGAATTGATACATGGGAACTTACGAACCTGAAAAGCTTCTGAAAGGCAAAAGTCATTCTATTCTTGATTATAACTTTATTATATCTTTCTACTAAAGCAACTAAGACCATCTCTTAAAACTTTCTTGTTAAATCAATAAATATTTGAATGAATCAGGTATTCTGTAGAACAGAATTCATCTAAACAACATTAATTCATGAAAGTTACTCTTTATGTTGATGTTCAGGAAATCTGATCAACAGAGGAGACTAATGTCCAGGTATTATTATAATAATAACATTATAATAATTATTATAAATAATAATAATTATTATATAATAAATAATAAATAATATAAATAAATAATATAAATAAATAATAATTATAATAATAACAGAAAAGGTTACAAGGAGTCTTTTCTTGGTCTTATAGATCAGGTACAAGGAACAATCCTGAGATGAAGTCTGGGAACTTGCCATCAAGCTCATCCATCATTGACCATGTCAAAAATGATAGGCCACATCCAGAAAGGCCTTCTGCCAGCCTCAGTTTATCCTAGATGACTCTAGACAAGTAACATCAGAAGACACTCTGAGTCTTTCACTCCCCAACATAAAGCAACAGAGGCAGCACAATGGCAAGATTTTAAAATGGACTCTGAATCTGAGCGGCAATAAAAATTACTCAGGAAATTTTTCCATATCAGTATTCAAACTCAATGTAGTTGCTACAAAACCGACTGAAAATTAGCATAACCAATCACAAAGTCACCATAAATCACAGTGAGATAGATTATTTACAATAGACTTTGAGTGCTTTAAAAATATAGTTTAGAAAATATCTAGCCATAAATCACACTAATGCTAATTGCTACTTTTGAGGTTTCTAGGGATGGTGTTATATGTTCCCTCAACAAATTAGACATGAGTACATATATCACAAGAGGTACCTTTGAGACAGCCTGTGTTAATTGTGTTAAAAAAATTAGGACATCATCATCCTCCATACAGGAAATCTCACTGGAGCACAGGTGTTCATTAATGCCCGAGAATGCTCTTTATTTTTGCAAGTATTTAATAAGAACTGGGAAGTCTGCCGGAAAGAAATGGATTTTTTTCATTATTATTGTCCTAAAAATATTTCCTCAAGGACACTTCATTCTCCAGTAAAGCTGTCATGTTTCATTTTGCCAAAGTGATTATAGTTTGAAACATTAAGCATTATTTTTAATAACTTCATAATAATATTTCTGCATTTCTTCAGCTCAGGAGCCACAGTATCTTGTATGTACAAAACACATTATGAACCCTAAAACAAGTTGACTTACTTTGTCTATGTTTTTTTATTTATCAATGTGCCTTGTTTCTTCTTGTACACAAATTAAATAGGAAAGTTATCCCAAAGTCCCGACTGCCTATTTAATTTAGTTTTATAAGAGTCAATGCATTTGGGATTCACAGAGAACATATTGTTTGAGAAAATTTAGCACCACAAAATGTAACACAATTAATCAGCTTCATCTAAACTAAATGCCATGTTCAGTTTTCTTCTACATAATGATTATTTGATTTTGAGGGAAAATAAACTTCTGTCTTCAAAACAGCAAGAAATGTGCTCCCAAAACACCAATAGAATGATGATTATAAATCTTATGATCAGTTATGGAAAATCAAATTCTTCTTAGTAGAACAAAAATTACCATTTCTAAAGAAAATTCATATATATGAATGGTATTTGCATGTTCCCAGTCGTTTCACATATTTTAATACACTTTGAATCAGGGCTCTCCATTTACCATACATAACAAAATAAAGCAGATATTTAGCACTGTGACTTCTAATCCACTTACATGTGAGACACTAAAAGCCATATCTATCTCCCTGGTTTTATTTCCTGGCCATTTTTGTCATGTTCTTAGAGATTTCCATCCTTGTCACATGTTTGCAAATAACTGAGAGAAAGGAATAATATTAGGAATTATGAGGTGGGCCATGCTATTCACAGAACTGCATCAACTGTTGTTCTCCTGACTACTTTGACAACGGAGTAACAGAGATTCTAGTTGAGAAAATTCTCCCAGGAACTACAAAAGAAACATTTCAGGAGCTAAGTGCAGTTTTCAGTCACTTTAACTCCACTTGAATGTGCTTTAAGACTCAATGGCAGACAAAGAGTGTCATCTTTTCCTCCTCTTCTTTACCCAGTATTTTAGATCAGAGCTCATCGGCCTGATACTGAAACGACAGCACCCAGGTCTATCTTCTGAAAGTATGACTGAAAAGAAAATGTCTTTGCTACAGTTCTTTTAAAACTGAGTCCTAACTTTCTACAAGCCTTTTATTGAAATATGACCTATGTCATCATCAGTAGTATTTATCAGGATAATAATCTAAGTTTGACATTATTAGCCTACATAGAACCTGAAGCTGAGAAAATGTTAAAATTTTCTTTTAGGGGACTAAAGAGATATCTCAGTTGTTAAAAGAACTGACTGCTCTTCCAGAGATTCTGAGTTCAATTACTGCCACCCACATGGTAGCTCACAACCTTCTAGAACTGTAGTTTCTTGGGATCCAAAGAGCTTTTCTGATATGAAGTTATACATGCAGGAAAAACACTCATATACATTAATAAATAAGTCTTAATTTCTTTCAGGTTGCGAACCTAGCCTATGTATTTGACAGAATTTGAGTTATAAATGTTGCTACTGAATCTTTGTCTTCTTCCCACTTATCAACAGGTCTTGTACTGTGAATGTCAGCATTTTTTAGCAGTTTATGCTGCTTCTTGTTTATTAACACCTGTAGTAACAAGACTTTCTTTAACTATAGTGTCATCTTGTTAAGCTGCTGTCAATTTATTCACATCCTCTCAAATCTTATTTTGTTGGACTTTTTTCTCTTGTCTTAGCCGCTTTCAGTATCAAATAGGCTGTTACCAACCTATTTATAGCTTAATGTTTACATCTTCTGATTGTTCCTCCACTCTCCTGACATCAGCTCCAGAAAGCAGCACAGGCATGTGCAGAGACTTACCATTACTGTAAAGTGTTTCACACAAGAAATGGAGAACTCCAACAACTCACACCCAATAGAGCTGATTGTCATTCAATATGTACTACCTTGTACCCTTAGGATACAATGATTGCCTTATATAAAGTGTCTCGCACAGTATTTAACCATCTCTTCTTTCCTGCCTTCCATGAAGACACAGCCCTTCCTTCTCTGGGAGAGAGACTTAGCACCCCAAGTGCAACTTTACAGCACAGATCAGACCCTGTTTGGAAATTAAACAGACTTTGATTTACCCAGATACTAAGACTAACAGACATAAATGTATATAATTTAAGTATTTTGTCTTTAGTATTACACCCAAATGGGCGAAAATGTGCATTGGATCTGACATTCACTATGAGGATGATGGTACTGCAAGTGAGACACTAATGAGACAGAGGAAGATGTGTGCCTTTGGTCTGTTGCTGCCTGAAATCACTATGCAGCTCTGCTATGCAGAATCACTGATCCATTGTTTTATTCAGAATTCTAAAGAGAAAAACATAGAAATTTGATGTACACACTCCTGTTTCTTAAAGACTAAAGTGATAAAGTAACATTCAAATTCACACTAAACATGTTCATTATATATCCAACATTATTTATTCATCATTCTGCAATTGTGTGTATAATAATTACTTAATAGTGTCTGAATAATACTCATAATGATAAATATTTGAATAATGAAATTCAAAATGAACAACTTAGGTATGCAACAATTTTCAGTAATGTTATTTCAAGAAAAGTACTAACAAACTGCTAAAGGAAAAGCTACTAGGATGAGAAATTTCTCAATGGATTGAAGGTACTCAATATGCATGCCTGATAATCCAGGTTCAAGCACTGGAAAACACTTAAAAGTGGAAGAAGAATTTACCTCATTAAATTGCTCCTGACATCCACATACACATTGTGGCACAAGTGCCTTCAACACATATCATGTACACAATAATAATAATAGTGTTAAGAGATGAAGAATAATAAAAACAGAAAGACCCATTACTGGATCTTTGCTAATCATATTTTATAAATTTCCTCCTTTTGTTTTGAAAGTCAGATGTGTCCAATCACTGGAACACAGCCCCAGCAGCAGAAAAATCTCTCCTGAGTTTGAGCTGTTAGCCCTTCTCCATGGCCCATTTTCAGTGTCCACATTCCAAAGAATGCAGGCCCAATTTATATTTTAAAGAAATTAGTTGTTGAAATTATTTCAGCTCAACTTTTAGAATTATACAACAAATAACATAGCAGAAATGCTTTTAAATAAATGAGTTAATTACCTTCCAAATTATTCAATGAAATGTTCACACTTTTCCCTTTTAAAGTGAAGATGAGGAGAAACGCAGGTGACCAGATAAGGGTACTTTACACCCAAATCCTTTTTGTTGAAAAAAAAATCTCTTTCTTTTTTTCCCATCTTGAAACTAGTAAATAAATGGGTATAAACTATGATAGAAATATGTGTCATTATTTTCCACAGGTTTGGGGGCTTCTTAATAACTAGTATTCCATTGACAGGGTGGAAACATGGCAGGCCTTTCTAAGCAGAATTAGACTCAGGCAGGAGAGACATTGGAGTGGGAAGAAAGAATGAACACTGGCATTAGAGTCAAGCCTAACTTCCCTGAATCTATAGCTCAATAGTAAATCTGTTCCAAGTTTTCTTTGTTTCAAAGGCTTATTTTCAGGCTGGAGAGACAAGATGGCCCAGTAGTTAAGAGCACTGACCACTCTGCCAGAGGTCTTGAGTTCAAATCCTAGCAACCACATGGTGGCTCATAACCATCGGTAATAAGATCTGATGCCTTTTTCTGGTGTGTCTGAAGACAGCTACAGTGTACTTATATATAATAAATATATCTTTTATTAAAAAAAACCTTTCTTTTCCTCTGGTTAAAAATGTTCAGACAGATTTAATTTTTTTCCACCTCTGAGTGACTTTACCACAGTTCTAGAAAGAAATATCACTAGCAGCATTTTGTATAAACAATCCTATTTACATAGCTCATGCTGTAAATGTGTAACTGCTCACAGTTACATCGAATGGGTTACCTGGAAGGGAAGCTGGGGATGTGTGCGAAAATGGTGAATGGTGACAAAAGAGAAGAATGAGACCAAGACAATGGCTGCTGATCAAGGTCCCATGGTTTAATGGCGGATTCAGAATTTAAAGTTTCAGGCAAGACCCCCCCCCCCCAAATTCCAAGCTCTGTTCAGGAGAACTGGTCTGACTGCTTAGTGTGGCATTAGCTCCCCTGCTCAGACAGCTGGGCAGGTCACCTGCTTAATTCAGGAAATTATAGATCTTGAGGAACAATGAACTTTACCTTGGTCCAGCTCAGGTGGGGGGGGGTGGATTATAGCTAACACAGGTCTGGAATTCTTGCTCAAGGACTGGAAGAGGAAGACACATAAAGACACTTTTTTTCAGATGACAAAGTATAAGTACCATTAAGTGCCTTCTCAGATTCACATACCCAGAAGATTTCAAACTATGAGACAAAGTAAAGTATTGAAAATATGATACCCTTTAGGGTCCAATGTTGATTCTCTTTAGATGTTGGCATGACAGAAATCTTATTTATAAGTATCAAGGTACATTTATTTCTGTATTTAACTCAATGTTTTATTGCATACCTATATTGGGAAATGAAAGTATAGTTTGTACCCATGTGCAAAAATTGTACATATGAAGAAGCAAGAAGAAGACATATATCCTGGAGTTGGAGTTACAAGAATTTGTAAGGCATCTAAATTTGGGTACAGAAAGCCAAATTTAAGACTTCTGAAACAGCAGTACTTGCTCTTAAACACTGAGCTATGCCTTAATACCCACAAGTTATAATTTGATGGATTTAGGAGAAAAAATTACAAAAAAATCAAGTTATATATATTTTTTGATAAGATAGTAGCAAATGAGTTTATGATTAAGGAATATTCAAAACAAAATCCCCTGTCCTTATTCCACAAAACCTACAGATTAAAACAAGCAAGCAACAGCAATAACAACAACAACAAAAGCAAATAAACAAAACACAAAAGAGCCCTGAAAATAACTTATTATGAGCCAAGAGTTGATAGGTGCCAATCAAAGTTGTAATGGACATTGAAGATGCAAATTAAATAGAAATGGATTTATAGTTTGCAAGGCTTAACGCAAGAAAAGAGAAAAGAGATGGAGAAAAGAGAATAGGAGAAGAGGAGAGGAGATAAGAGGAGGGAAGTGGAGCGGAGGGGAGGGGAAAAGGGGGAGAGGAGGGGAGAGGAGAGGAGAGCAGAGGAGAGCAGAGGAGGAGAGAGGAGGAGAGAGGAGGAGAGAGGAGGGGAAGGGAGAGAAGGCGATAGAAGAGGAGGGGAGAGAAGAAGAGGAGAGGAGAAAAGAGAAGCTGTTGTGATATAGAATTGTGAGTCTTTCCTGAGGAGAAAACTCATAGAGACTTACAGACCTGGATAATCTAGTACTGTGTTTAGGATGTTTCTTTACTGTGAGTACTTAGAAGTATGTGAAGTTACATTTAACTGTTGTGATCTTCTACCTGCAGAGAGAATATTGGTTTGATGGGAGATGAGAGGTCATACTCATTATTACATGGTATATAAATTAACAACAAAGTAGGCTTTTCTACCACTAGTTATGTTTGTTGTGGGAATATCTACTGGCTTTCTCAGTGTCTATAAAATAATAATAATGTTGAGATCTACCAAAAGCTATTGAGAAAGAGTAAATATTCAAGATAAAGTAATGGACAATAGTCAATGCACTGACTTGGCACTTTCTGCTGATGAACGCTCTATAAACACAGAATTCCTTATTTTAAATGAGACTTTCATAACAAGCAACATATAACTATTGTTTATTTTTCCTGTTATGTAAATAACCAAATTGCTTGCTTAATAATCCAAGCAATTGGGAAAATCTTCCAGGGAGTGTCAGAGTTGAGGACACATAGTGTTAGCAATTTGTGGTCTGCATCTTGGTATGGATTATGACTTTATAAGCTAACCTGGTCGTTCTGATTAAAACCTAAGGTAAATTTTCCTTTCCCCTTCCATATTCTCTGCTTGCTTAGCACTCTGAGATGAGACAAACTGCCCTGAGAAGCTTACTTTCCCAGGGGAACCTCCATTCTCCTGCCAGTGGTACCTTCCTTCATCTGACTTGAGGCTTCTGAACCATACAAACTTGCAGGTCCAGAGCTATACAGGTCTGCAAGATCAGAAACATACAATCCAAGGATACCCATCAGAGGACTATCTATCACACCAAGACCACTGAGGTTCACATACCTCTCCCAATTACTTCTAGAAGAGAACACAGGAAATACTCCTGAAAGCATTAATACAGGTGACAATTTCTTGAACAGAATACAACTGGCTCAAGCTCTAAGATCATCAGTTGATTAATGTGACCTTTTGTTAGGCAAAGGACAATATCTATATGACAAAATGGCAGCCTACACACGGAGAAAGGATTTCCATTAAGTCTACATCTGACACAGGGCTAATATCTAAATTTTACAAAATACTCAAGAAATTAGACACCAAAAACTGAAATAATCCAATTGAAAAATGGGACGCAAGCTAAAAGACAATTCTCAACAGAGGAATCTTGAATGACAAGGAAAAACTTTAAAAAAGGTTCACTGCTTTTAGTCATCATGGAAATACAAATCAAAAAATAAATCTAAGGTTCCATCTTATAATCATCAGAATGGCTAAGAACAAAATCTCAAAGAATAGCACATGTTGGAGAGGATGTGGAACAATAGGAACACACTCCACCATTGCAGGTGGGAGGGAAAACCTCTATAGCCACTTTGGAAATTGATTTGGTAGTTTCTCAGAAAACTGGGAAAAGTTTTTCCTCAAGACCCAGTTATAGCCAAAAGATGATCCAACATCTTATAAAGACAGCTGCTCAACTATTTTCATAGCAGCTTTATTGACAATAGCCAAAAACTGGAAACAACCTAGCTGACCTTCAACAGAAGCATGGATACAGAAAATGTGATACATCTACATAATGGAATACTGCTCAGCTATTAAAAACAAATACATGAATTTTGCAGGCAACTGAATGGAACTTGAGAATATCATCCTTAGTGGAGTAACCTACTCCCCAAAGGACATTCTGGGAGTGTGCTTACTTATAAATAGACATTAGCCATAAAATAAAGGTACCATAGTATACAACACATATACAAGTAAGCTAAAAAAGGCCCAAGTGAGAAATCATCAATCTCACTTAGAACAGGGAATAAAATAGTCATAAGAGGCCGAAATGAGGAAAGGAGTTGGAGGGTTCAGGATTAGGTGTGGGGAAAGACAGAAGAAATGGCTAGATGGTCATGAAAATTAATGAAAATCTGCAACTGACTGGGATGAGCAGGTAGAGGGTATCTCCAGGTTGAGATAGAGACCTGAGATTTAAAAAAAAAGGTGTCCAAGGATCAATAGAGGTGAACTTAGATGTGAATCACAACATTGGGGATATGGAACCTGAAAAAGTTGCTTCCTGCAGCCAGGCTTGAACCCCAGTAGTAGAGACAATCCACCCATAAAACTTTCAATCCCAAATTTATCCTATCTACAAGAAATTCAGGCATGGAAAATGGAAATGAATGACTAAAGAATGGTCATTCCATAACTGGCCTAACCTGAGACCTATCCCATGGACAAGAACCGATCTCTAATACTATTAACATTCTATTCTTGCAGACATGGACATTTTTCCTCTGAGAGTCTCCACTCCACAGATACAGACACATACAGACACCTACAGATAACCTCTGAATATAGCTAGGTACTTTTATGGAAGAACAGAAGGAAAGATGGTGGGCCCCAAAGGGGATATGAACTCTATAGGAAGTCCAAAAGAACAACTAACTTGGACCCTTGTGGCTCCCAGATCTGAATAATAAACTAAAGAACATACAGGGATGGTCCTAGGCCTCCCAGTACAACTGGAACTGTTTCTACTAGCTGGGCTGCCTTGTCTGGCCTCAGTTGGAGAGGAAGCATGTAGTTTCACAGACAACTGAAGTGTTTGGTGGCTACAACCAGGGAGCCCCGCCAGCTCAGTGGAGAATGGGAGGGAAATTGGGGGAAGAATTGTAGGATGGGATAACCAGGAGGAGGGCAGTAAATGGGGTATAATTTGAATAATTTAAAAATTCAAATTTAATTTAAAAGTACCCTTTGTTTTACAATAATAAATAACATACAAACAGAACAGGTATGAAACATGATAATTTTCAGGTAGGAGTTACATTTATAACATCTATTTGGCAACCTAAAGTATTCTATCATCTATCCTATCTTTGTGAGTTCAGAGTTCTGTATCTAAATTGTTTTCTATCCTAATTTGTACTACCTTCCTAAAAACATCTTTTTAGACATAAAAACATCTCAAATCATCAGAAACTTGAGATTAGTTGTGAAACTATATCTAATCTTAAACACTATCAGAGACTTGAGAAAAAATAAATATCATCTGAGTATGCAGGAAGTACAGTCAAGAACTTCCAAAATTATAGAAATGACAGACTACTGGCTGCCTGGACAGTTATCCAGTATTATAAAGCAATGGGGTATCATCTTCAGCCTTTTGGCCCAGGATATTTGATAATCCTTTTGTGAAGAAAGAATTATGAATGACTTTCTTACTCTTTCTTGGCAGAGCTTAGCAGTCAACTTTCTGTATTCATTTGTCCTTTAAGGACAGCATTTTTTCTGCAGATGGAGATAGGTCATTTTCTTTTCTGGGTGGCTAGATTGTCACAAGTGAAGTTATCTGTAAATACAGGTGATTCAATACTCATCATTTTCCTCCTGTCAGGAGTTGACATGTTTCAAATATCAAAATAAGTTTAAATTTAAAAAAAAATCTTTAAATGCCATATTCTGTGAGTCTTTGACTTTTGAAGACCATCTACCTATTCATAGCATATCTGAACAAATGAATATTGCTTCTTTCTTGCTATTTATTATCTATTCAACCTAGAATGCATATTTCTGTGATAATCAGACTAGAGTCTGACATTACCATGAGTTTGACTTCCTGACCTTTAATTTGCATTTCTCAACCATCCCAAGCAGTTTGCAATAACACATACTAAAAAAAAACTTGGATTAAATGTTATATTTACTGCATAAGCATTACACCTATATAAAAGTTGAAATATACGTGTATTTTGTTGTAACAAAATCCATCTTAAATTTTTATCAATATTCAAAAATGTGTATCAATAAAAAGCTTAAATATGTTTCCATGTAAATAATTCATATCCATGTATGCAAAATAGCCATATTTGAGAATAGCAATAAATCTGTTGAAGTGTAGACTTAATAATTTACTTTTTATTTTTTAATTTGTATAATATTCCTATATTTCCCCATTTTTCTTTTCATCCATTTTCCCCCATTTTCCATGAACATTAGATATAAGAGATAGCATGACAGAGGAAAGAAAAAGAAAGAGAAAAATAAAATCCCTGAATCTAATCACTATTTTGTTTTCTCCCTTTTTAAGACCACAACCATTTCTAATCATCTTCTATTAAATGATGACAACCATTCAACACACATTCTACATCTAGCTTTCTTATGGCTAACGATTTTTCTAATTTTCATGGATCCCTTAAAGGAAATCTGTCTCCAAAACCAGCAGAAAGCTATTATAAACAAACTATGCCACATTCACAAGAGCTGTAGCATTTTTTGGAACAGTCTGTGTTGCTGGACCAAGTGAGCCAGCTGTTTTGAAGTTGTTCTGGAAGTAAGACTTTACAGGGAACAACATTGATAGAATCTGAGGTAGAATCAAGTAGAAATCTGCAACACCAAGTCTTAGCTCTCAGCATCCTTAAGTGTAAATCCTGTCAGGTCTGGATTCTTGTTTGTTGTTTGGGCCTTCCATTCTGCAATATACACATATTTACAAGCAATATACAGTCCTATAAAGAAATATGTATGGAATGTTCAGTATGTACAAATCAAAGATGATTTTCTACTCTTTGAGCAAATGAAAGACATCTGTCTGGTTTGAAATTAGTTTGAAGGGCTGGAGAGATGGCTAGAGGTGAAGAGCACTGACTGTCCTTCCAGGGGTCATGAGTTTAATTCCCAGCCACCACATGGTGGCTCACAACCATCTGTAATGGAATTCAATGACCTCTTCTGGTGTGTCTGACAGCAGGTCCAATGTAGTACTCACATACATAAGTTAAATAAATAAATCTGAAAAAACAAAGTTAGTTTGACTTATATACAAGACTGTGATACCAATTTTTACTTATGCCACTCTTTGCCAAGTGTGGCCTGAAAAGTCTTGAGTCTTGCCAACAAGATCTATTGGTTATGCATAGGCATTGTTTTCATGTCTCAGCCAGTCTCAGAGCGGTTCCCTAGTGGCAGGATCAACATATTCAACTTACCTGTTTTTGTCATGATTTGTTTCTTCTTGTCTTTAGCCAAGATTTTCAGGAGGTCTCCATCTACCAACTGTAATTTTTATCAGTTTTAATGGAATCCAAAGCCTTTTTTTTCCTGTTAATACTAATACAAAGCTTCTCTCCCAACATAGCATATCTTTTGGACAGAAGTTTAAAAGCATTATAAGTATAGACTAATCCAATCTGGCAACCCCATTTTTATCTAAATCTGCTCCATTTTTAACCTCTCTAAAAGAGGATGTAAATATCATCATTATCTTCCAACATATCACTATTTTCATTTTCATTTTGTTAATTCAAAATAGACTTCATAGAGTCCAAACATCTTCCTTTGATTTCAACTTTAATTAAACTTCTTTTTATCTTAGTTTCAAGCATATTGTATGTGCACAAGGTTTTGGCCTAGGTTTTGTATCATGCTGAGCCACTGTAAGTTCTCTCATCATCAGATGTCACTATTAATCCCCATTTCTAAGGAGACTTGCTGCTCAAAGCAGCATGATACCTTATTTCATGTTAGCTTTCATGAGTTGTCATTAGTCTTCTGGTGGGAGCCCCATATTTTACAGAGATTTTGTTGGTTAATGGAAGTAGTATGATATCTTATTTATGTTAGCTCTCTACAATTCTTTTTTTTTAATTTTTTATTCGATATAATTTATTTACATTTCAAATGATTTCCCCTTTTCTAGCCCCCCACTCCCCGAAAGTCCCTCAAGCCCCCTTCTCTCCGTCTGTCCTCCCACCCACCCCTTCCCACTTCCCCGTTCTGGTTTTGCCAAATACTGCTTCACTGAGTATTTCCAGAACCAGGGGCCACTCCTCCTTTCTTCTTGTACCTCATTTGATGTGTGGATTATGTTTTGGGTATTCCAGTTTTCTAGGTTAATATCCACTTATTAGTGAGTGCATACAATGATTCACCTTTTGAGTCTGGGTTACCTCACTTAGTATGATGTTCTCTAGCTCCATCCATTTGCCTAATAATTTCATGAATTCATTGTTTCTAATGGCTGAATAGTACTCCATTGTGTAGATATACCACATTTTTTGCATCCACTCTTCTGTTGAGGGATACCCGGGTTCTTTCCAGCATCTGGCAATTATAAATAGGGCTGCTATGAACATAGTAGAGGATGTATCCTTATTACATGGTGGGGAATCCTCTGGGTATATGCCCAGGAGTGGTATAGCAGGATCTTCTGGAAGTGAGGTGCCCAGTTTTCAGAGAAACCGCCAGACTGATTTCCACAGTGGTTGTACCAATTTGCAACCCCACCAGCAGTGGAGGAGTGTTCCTCTTTCTCCACACCCTCTCCAACACCTGCTGTCTCCTGAATTTTTAATCTTAGCCATTCTGACTGGTGAAAGATGAAATCTCAGGGTTGTTTTGATTTGCATTTCCCTAATGACTAATGAAGTTGAGCATTTTTTAAGATGCTTCTCCGCCATCCCAAGTTCTTCGGGTGAGAATTCTTTGTTTAACTCTGTACCCCATTTTTAATAGGGTTGTTCGGTTTTCTGGAGTCTAACTTCTTGAGTTCTTTATATATATTGGATATTAGCCCTCTATCTGATGTAGGATTGGTGAAAATCTTTTCCCAATTTTTTGGTTGCCGATTTGTCCTCTTGATGGTGTCCTTTGCCTTACAGAAACTTTGTAATTTTATGAGGTCCCATTAGTCAATTCTTGCTCTTAGAGCATACGCTATTGGTGTTCTGTTCAGAAACTTTCTCCCTGTACAGATGTCCTCAAGGGTCTTCCCCAGTTTCTTTTCTATTAGCTTCAGAGTGTCTGGCTTTATGGGTAGGTCCTTGATCCATTTGGATTTGAGCTTAGTACAAGGAGACAAGGATGGATCAATTCGCATTCTTCTGCATGCTGACCTCCAGTTGAACCAGCACCATTTGTTGAAAAGGCTATCTTTTTTCCATTGGATGTTTTCAGCCTCTTTGTCGAGGATCAAGTGGCCATAGGTGTGTGGGTTCATTTCTGGATCTTCAATCCTGTTCCATTGATCCTCCTGTCTGTCACTGTACCAATACCATGCAGTTTTTAACACTATTGCTCTGTAGTATTGCTTGAGGTCAGGGATACTGATTCCCCCAGATTTTCTTTTGTTGCTGAGAATAGTTTTACCTATCCTGGGTTTTTTGTTGTTGCAGATGTATTTGATATTTGCTCTTTCTAACTCTGTGAAGAATTGAGTTGGGATTTTGATGGGAATTGCATTGAATCTGTATACTGCTTTTGGCAAAATGGCCATTTTAACTATATTGATTCTACCGATCTATGAGCATGGGAGGTTTTCCCATTTTTTGAGGTCTTCTTCCATTTCCTTCTTCAGAGTCTTGAAGTTCTTGTCATACAGATCTTTCACATGTTTGGTAAGAGTCACCCCAAGATACTTTATACTGTTTGTGGCTATTGTGAAGGGGGTCATTTCCCTAATTTCTTTCTCAGCCTGCTTATCCTTTGAGTATAGGAAGGCCACTGATTTGCTTGTGTTGATTTTATAACCTAACACTTTGCTGAAGTTGTTTATCAGCTGTAGGAGCTCTCTGGTGGAGTTTTTTGGGTCACTTAGGTAGACTATCATGTCATCTGCAAATAATGATAATTTGACTTCTTCCTTCCCAATTTGTATCCCTTTGACCTCCTTATGTTGTCGAATTGCCCGAGCTAGTACCTCAAGTACAATATTGAAAAGATAAGGAAAAGGGGACAGCCTTGTCTGGTCCCTGATTTCAGTGGGATTGTTTCAAGTTTCTCTCCATTTAGTTTGATGCTGGCTACCGGTTTGCTGTATATTTCTTTCATTATGTTTAGGTATGGGCCTGGAATTCCTGTTCTTTCCAAGACTTTAAGAATGAAAGGATGCTGAATTTTGTCAAATGCTTTTTCAGCATCCAATGAAATGACCATGTGGTGTTGTTCTTTGAGTTTGTTTATGAGTGGATTGCATTGATGGATTTCCGTATATTGAACCAACCCTGCATTCCTGGGATAAAGCCTACTTGATCATGGTGGATGATCGTTTTGATGTGTTCTTGGATTCGGTTGGCAAGAATTTTATTGAGTATTTTTGCATCGATGTTCATAAGGGAAATTGATCTGAAGTTCTCTTTCTTTGTTATATCTTTGTGTGGCTTTGGTATCAGCGTAATTGTGGCTTCGTAGAAGGAATTGGGTAGTGTTCCTTCTGTTTCTATTTTGTGGAATAGTTTGAAGAGTATTGGTGTTAACTCTTCTTTGAAGTTCTGATAGAATTCTGCACTGAAACCATCTGGTCCTGTACTTTTTTTGGTTGGAAGACTTTCTATGACTCCTTCTATTTCTTTAGGCATTATGGGACTGTTTAGATGGTCTAGTTAGTCCTGATTTAATTTTGGTATTTGGTATCTATCAAGGAAATTGTCCATTTCCTCCAGATTCTCTAGTTGTGTTGAGTACAGTCTCTTGTAGTAGGATCTGATGATTTTTTGGGTTTCCTCAGTTTCTGTTGTTATATCTCCCTTTTCATTTCTAAGTTTGTTAATTTGGATACTTTCTCTGTGCCCTTTGGTCAGTCTGGCTAAGGGTTTATCTATCTTGTTGATTTTCTCAAAGAACCAGCTCCTGGTTTTGTTGATTTTTTGTATGGTTCTCTTTGTTTCTACTTGATTGATTTCGGCCCTGAGTTTGATGATTTCCTGCCTTCTACTCCTCCTGGGTGAAATAGCTTCTTTTTATTCCAGGGCTTTCAGGTGTGTCATTAAGCTGGTAATGTATGCTCTCTCCATTTTCTTTTTGAAGGCATTCAGGGCTATGAGTTTTCCTCTTAGCACTGCTTTCATTGTGTCCCATAGATATTGGTATGTTGTGTTTTCATTTTCATTGTGTTCTAAAAAGTCTTTAATTTCTTTCTTTATTTCTTCCTTGACCAAGTTATCATTGAGTAGAATATTGTTCAGTTTCCACGTGTATGTGGGTTTTCTGTTGTTTTTGTTGCTATTGAAGACCACTTTTATTCCATAGTGATCTGATAGGAGGCATGGGATTAGTTCGATCTTCTTATATTTGTTGAGGTCTGTCTTGTGACCAATTATATGATCGATTTTGGAGAAGGTGCCATGAGGTGCTGAGAAAAAGGTATATTCTTTTGTTTTAGGATAGAATGTTTTATATATATATATATATATATATATATATATATATATATATATGTGTGTGTGTGTGTGTGTGTGTGTGTGTGTGTGTGTGTGTGTGTGTGTGTTAAATCTAATTGGTCCAAAGCTTCAATTAGTTTCATTGTGTCCCTGTTTAGTTTCTGTTTTCCTGATCGGTCCATTGAGGAAAGTGCAGTGTTGAAGTCACCCACAATTATTGTGTTAGGTGCAATGTGTGCCTTGAGCTTTAATAAAGTTTCTTTTATCAATGAGGGCACCCTTGCATTTGGAGCGTAGATATTCAGGATTGAGAGTTCTTCTTGTTGTATTTTTCCTTTGACCAGCAAGAAGTGTCCCTCAGAGTCTCTTTTGATGACTTTGGGTTGAAAGTCAATTTTATCTGATATTAAAATGGCTACTCCAGCTTGTTTCCTGAGACCATTTGCTTGTAAAATTGTCTTCCAGCCTTTTACTCTAAGGTAGTGTTTGTCTTTGACCCTGAGGTGTGTTTCCTGTAAGCAGCAAAATGTAGGGTCCTGTTTACGTATCCAGTCAGTTAGTCTGTGTCTTTTTATTGGGGAATTAATTCCATTGATGTTAAGAGATATTAAGGAATAGTGATTGTTACTTCCTATCATTTTTGACGTTATTTTTTAAATTTGATTGCTTAACTTCTTTTGGGTTTGATGAAAGGTTACTATCTTGCTTTTTCCAGGGTGAAGTTTCCCTCCTTGGATTGGTGTTTTCCTCCTATTATCCTTTGTAGGGCTGGGTTTGTGGATAGATATTGGGTAAACTTGGTTTTGTCATGGAATATCTTAGTTTCTCCATCTATGGTGATTGAGAGTTTTGCTGGATATAGTAGTTTTGGTTGGCATTTGTGTTCTCTTAGAGTCTACATAAGATCTGCCCAGGAATTTCTAGCCTTCATAGTCTCAGGTGAAAAATCTGCTGTGATTCTGATAGGTCTTCCTTTATATGTTACTTGGCCTTTTTCTCTTACTGCCTTTAGTATTCTTTCTTTGTTTAGAACATTTGGTGTTTTGATTATTATGTGACGGGAAGCATTTCTGTTCTGGTCCAGTCTGTTTGGAGTTCTGTAGGCTTCTTGTATATTCATGGGCATCTCTCTCTTTAGGTTAGGGAAGTTTTCTTCCATAATTTTATTGAAGATATTTGCTGGCCCTTTAAGTTGTAAATCTTCACTCTCATCTATGCCTATAATCCTTAGGTTTGGTCTTCTCCTTGTGTCCTCGATTTCCTGGATATTTTGGGTTACAAGCTTTTTGCATTTTGCATTTTCTTTAGCTGTTGAGTCCATGGTTTCAATGGAATCTTCAGCATCTGAGATTCTTTCTTCTATCTCTTGTATTCTGTTGTTGATATTTGCATATCTGTCCCCTGATTTCTTCCCAAGGCTTTCTATCTCCAAAGTTGTCTCCCTTTGAGTTTTCTTAGTTGTTTCTACTTCTGATTTTAGATCCTGGATGGTTTTGCTTAGCTCCTTCACTTGCTTGTTTGTGCTTTCCTGTAATTCTTTAAGAGATTTTTGTGTTTCCTCTTTCATGACCTCTTTGGCCTGTTGACCAAAGTTCTCCTGTATTTCTTTAAGTGTTTTTTGCGTTTCCTCATTGTTGGCTTTTGTAGACTCCTGGATTTCATTCAATGATTTTTGTGTTTCCCTTGCAAGGGCTTCTAACTTTTGATCCATTTTCTCCTGAATTTCTTTAAGTATGTCCTTCATGTGTTCCTGTACCAGCATCATGACCAGTGATTTTAAATCCAAATCTTGTTTTACTGGTGTGATGGGGTATCCAGGACATGTTGGTAGAGGAGAATTGGGTTCAGATGTTGCCATATTGCCTTGATTTCTGTTAGTGATGTTCTTGCGTTTGCCTTTTGCCATCTAGTTCTCACTGGTGTTAGTTTGTCTTGTCAGTGCTGGACTCACCAGTGCAAGCTTCCCCTTCCCAGTTGGCCTTTGGTGCACAGCATACCTCCTGCACTGCCTGTAGACAGGGTGCTGCTGCCCAGGCTGTTCAGATCCCGAAGCAGGCACCTGAAGGCTCCCGCTGGGGCCTGCTGGATTCACTGGAGCACACCGACTTCTCCCCGCTGGCTGCCCGGAAGCCTCTCTAGCCTCTTGCAGGACCTGGAGATGTGGTGCCACCTCCCAGGCTGATTTGGATCCGGAAGCGGAGAGAGTTGAGCTGAGGGCTTCCACCTGAGGCCTTGCCCCAGATTGTGTCTGTGGACCAGATGGAGTCCGTGTGCACCCCCAGGGAGCGCCGACAGTGTATGCTGCCAGGACCTCCCCTGTGTTCTGATCACTCTGCTGGGCAGCCGATCCCCCAACCAGGCTGGCGCACACAAGGTTAGCCTGGTTGCCCAGGCCCTGAGTCCAGGCAAAAGCCTGGGAGGCCAAGGTCCGAGCAAAGTTCCCCTAGGGCATGACTGTTAATTGGGTCTGCCAGGTGACCAGGATGGCAGGTGTGCGAGCTTGCGCTCCCCGAAAGCATCTGCTGTGATAACAACCTCCTGGGCGGGTTGACACACAGATGGCTCACTAAACTGCCCAGTTCTTGTGGTCAATCCTGGGCCTTTTGGGGCCTAGACCCCCCGCTTTGTTAGCCTCAGGCTATGCCTGTTACGGCTCTGCCCACCAGTGCTCTCTGTCGTCCTATAGGCAAAATGGCAGTGCGCGTGCGCAGGCCAGGGCAAAAAAAAAAAAAAAAAAAAATCCTTCTGGCTGGGTTGGCACCCCGATGGCCCCCCGAACAGCCCAGGGCCTGGGTGCAGGCCAACGCCCGTCAGGCTCAGACCCCCGCGGTGTTGGCCTCGGATTATGTTTGTGTACCTCAGTCTGTCTGATCTCTCTGGAGTCTGAAACCAAGATGGAGGTGAGCCCCTCCTGACTGGCGGGAGGCCGAGTTCTGAAGTGGCTTCTGTGCAGCGAAAGGCGCCGCAAATCCGCAGCTGCTTGCAGCCCGGCTGGTCAGCGAAGGTCAGTGGTCGTGGGCACAGGGCCTAACTGGACCCTGTGTCACCTTGGTTCCACTGCTGATGGCCCTTCAGCTGGACCAGCCACTGCTGTACTGCTGCCGCCGCCGCTGCAGCTGCCACCGCTGCTGCCCTCTCTACAATTCTTGGTTGTGGAAGTTAGGCATTCTGTTCCTTAAGTGGTGGCTGCTGTGACCTGCCCAGCCCCCACTAGTCTTGTGTGACTAGCTCTGGGACTATGTGTCCCAACTCTAGGCAGAGATGCAACAAGGACTGGCGTGGTGTGCATTGGCTCAGGGGTGCAACTGTACCTTAGCTCACATTTTGACCCTTGGAATCATATGTGCCAAGGTAGCAAGCATTCTGTCCCTTGTCCTGGACATGAAAGGTTTGCGGAAAAAGCAATGTTACTAAGGAATTTTTCCCCATCTTTCCTCATTGCCATAATGGCTTCTATCTTAAAGAGACAGAGTGACTTTTATCTGGAAATCTAAAATCTCAATTTGGGTTAAAAATAAGTTCTGATTCCTGGTTTGATTGCCAAAGTTTCAGGGTAAATATTACTTTGGGGTATGTACTCCACTTTAGAACATTTAGTTCCCAAATAAAGGACACAAAACCTTTATATTTATAATAAGCCATAAAGCATTAGAGCTGGGCAGATAGCAACCCTCTTTGTTACTTTTTCTATTTCTCTGTCAATAATCCCAAAATATCACTTGCCTTGTTTTACCTAGACTGCTCCTACTCAATCTGGCAGGTACACATAGCCATGTACTCACGATCCATGTACCCCATGGTGACTCTTCTTTCTTCCTCCCCCATGGTCTCTCTCTTAGTCCCCAAATAGAAGAAATGAAGCCCTGCCTTACCTCTCTTCTACTCAACTACAAGCTGTAAGCATCTTTATGCAAGCAATCATTTTAAAATGAGAAGCAAGATGTGCACAGCAAAAACTGGTATAAATGAGAATTCCATTGTCTTGAGGTGAATCAACCATGGGAAATAATATTTAACATTATAATACATAGCATCAAACCAAACTTCAACAAGGTTATGACTGTCTCAGGGAAAAATGGTAAATTCTTTTCAAGGGCATCATCTCCAGGACACTGTGTGGAACTTGCCCTTCCTGGTACAATTGCAGTGGCCTCTGGGTCAGATCTTCTAAGAAAATCCAGGCTAATGCTGCTGCTCAGGGATTTTATCAAGCCTTGTGTGAATTTCTAACAATAGAAGCCTCAAGCTTCTCTGGCTGCTAGATGCAGTAGTAGAAGAATCATCTCCATTGAAGAACAATGAGAAATTACTCTAAGCCTTCAATCTTCAGTGCATGGAAAAGAACTCTAAAAACTGGTAAGATGTCACCCTGTTTCAGAGCTGATGTAGATACTGCTCTTGTTTTTTACATAGAATATTAGTCGTCTAAAGAGAATATTTGAGTAGTTTCTCCACAAGTGTTTTTGGCTTGAACATCCTTCAATTGTATCTTGAAGCATTTATCCATATTCATGCTCAAGTCTATGATGTTATACATCTCAAATTCAATCATATGCCTTTAATTCCATTCGTCTTCCCTAAACTGACAATGTTCAGATTGTCAAATGACCCCAAAGTTGTTCAGATTCTCTCTTTGCTGCCTGAATCATCAGCAAGGTATCAGATTTGCAGCCCTAACCTCTATATTGAGTTTAGTTAGCTTGTGGGAATTAGCCATGTCTTTACATGGATATAATTGCATCACACAAAATAGGCACCACAATAGTGTATATTCTTTGTTGTTGAAAAAAAAGATGACTGCACTTTCATTACAAAATCGTGTAGCTTCATCTTCCACAGAACAATGAGCTTCAATTAAAAATAAAATGACATTTTCAAGTCAGTTTCTGTTTCATTAAAAATGAGATTGGAATGTAAGCAATTTCGAAGCCTGATGAATTCACACCAACTTGTCATTATTTAACTTCTTTTTGTGTTGTGATCTGCTAAATTAACCAATACTATGTAATACTTCATTTCACCCTGAATGCAATTGGATGGGTGCAATGTGAGCGTGAACTGTCCCCGTCTGGTATTCCTTCTACTCCATCCAAATAACTGCCTGAGATTTTTCAATTGATTCTTGATGGTATATTAAGCACTTATTTAACTAATCTAGAAATATTTTCTACAGTTGTTTGAGAAGGATATTCTACAAAGTGATAATAGCCAAAGTTAAGATATTTAATACAAATTCAGTTCAGTAAAACACCTTGAGCATATCAGTACAGGAGGAAAGTTCCTGAACAGAACACCCATAGCTTATGCTCTAAGATCAAGAATTGGCAAATGGGACCTCATAAAATTACAAAGTTTCTGTAAGGCAAAGGACACCATCAAAAGGGCAAATCAGCAACCAACAAATTGGAAAAAGATCCTCACCAACCCTACATCAGATAGAGGGCTAATATCCAATATATATAAAGAACTCAAGAAGTCAGACTCCAGAAAACCAAATAACCCCATTAAAAAATGGAGTACAGAATTAAACAAAGAATTTTTACCTGAAGAACTTCGGATGGTAGAGAAGCATCTTAAAAAATGTTCAACTTCATTAGTCATTAGGGAAATGCAAATCAAAACAACCCTGAGATTTCACCTTACACCAGTCAGAATGGCTAAGATTAAAAATTCAGGAGACAGTAGATGTTGGCGAGGGTGTGGAGAAAGAGGAACACTCCTTCACTGCTGGTGGGGTTGCAAATTGGTACAACCACTGTGGAAATCAGTCTGGTGGTTCCTCCGAAAACTGGGCACCTCACTTCCAGAAGATCCTGCTATACCACCCCTGGGCATATACCTAGAAGATTCCCCAGCATGTAATAAGGATACATGTTCCACTATGTTCAGAGCAGCCCTATTTATAATTGCCAACAACTGGAAAGAACCCAGATATCCCTCAACAGAAGAGTGGAAGCAAAAAATGTGGTATATATACATAATGGAGTACTATTCAGCCATTAGAAACAATGAATTCATGAAATTCTTAGGCAAGTGGATGGAGCTGGAGAACATCATACTAAGTGACGTAACCCAGACTCAAAAGATCAATCATGGTATGCACTCACTAATAAGTGGATATTAACCTAGAAAACTGGAATACCAAAAACATAATCCACACATCAAATGAGGTACAAGAAGAAAGGAGGAGTGGCCCCTTGTTCTGGAAAGACTCAGTGAAGCAGTATAGGGCAAAACCAGTACAGGGAAGTAGGAAGGGTTGGGTGGGGAAACAGGGGGAGGGAAGGGGGCTGATGGGACCTTCGGGGAGTGGGTGTCTAGAAAAGGGGAAATCATTTGAAATGTAAATAAAAAATTTATCGAATTAAAAAAAAAGAAAAAAATGTTAAATGAGCAAATCATTTACATTTCTCTGGGAAAAAGTCACCTGTGACAACTTTACTCTCTGTATTTTAAACTGCTTCACTGTTCATGTAGTCCACCTCTCTGAAGCATAAGGCGCTGTGTGCCTAATTTAATGCCATGTGGTTTGAATCTAGAAAGGGATTGTTTTATCAGAGCAAGCACTCAATACATATTTTAGTAGAAGTGTTAAGAAATATATTGCCAGGCGGTGGTGGTGCACGCCTTTAATCCCAGCAACTGGGAGGCAGAGACAGACAGATTTCTGAGTTCAAGGCCAGCCTGGTCTACAGAGTGAGTTCCAGGACAGCCGGGGCTATACAGAGAAACCCTGTCTTAAAAAAAAAAAAAAAAAAGAAAAGAAAGAAAGAAAAAAAGAAAGAAAGAAAGAAAGAAAGAAAGAAAGAAAGAAAGACAGACAGACAGAAAGAAAAAAGAAAGAAAGAAAGAAAGAAAGAAAGAAAGAAAGAAAGAAAAAAAGAAAGAAAGAAAAAAAGAAAGAAAAAGAAAGATTGTTGGTTTCTTTGTGTGTGTGTGTGTGTGTGCGTGCACACGCACATGCGCGTGTATGGTTGTGCAAATCTGAATGTGCTATAGAGATCCAAAGAGAGAACTACATCTTCTAGACCAGATGATGTAGTCGTACAAAATAGAACACTGTGAGTCATGGAACACATGTCGGCACTGCTAGAGAAACACGAGTCCTCTGGAAAAGTAGAAAATGCCCTTAATCACTGAACTGCTCCCCATAAAGGTCCTTAGTTTCTATTTTACAGTACATTCTACCTTCTGGCTTATAGTAATGCTGTCCTTAGTATTCAGCAATGTTAGTAAGATAAAGCCCAACTCTTCTGAAGATGAATGTTACTTCCTTATATATGTATATTTTAAGTCTGTCCAATGTTTTCTTTGCAAGTTTTTATAGGTATATTTTAAGTCTAGTACCCCCCCCCCACTTTCTCTCTCACCATATACATGTTCATGTGTATATATATTGGTCCCTAAGGAGGCCAGGGGCACAGGATTCCCTGGGAGATGAAATTATAGGCAATGGTTCAATAACAGGTCATATTACTAAATATGGAGCTCACCAGTCTAATATTTGTGTAACTTTCTCATAACAGAGTCCAAAGAGTTTGTCCTCATTTTTCTGTCCATAAAATGCAATTTTTAAAAGATCTCATGATTATTTGAAAGCATAATTGTAAAATTGAATGTTGTAGAATAGGGCAAAAATGTATAATTGATTAAAATATTAAACTCACATGAAATAACATTTATGATTAGGATACTTTCCTATGTGTATATAATTCAATCTGTGTGTAAATAATTTAATTATAGCTTCATCTGGACAATGCAGCAAAAAGTCTTCAATGCTCAGGGCTCTTAATATATCAGGAAACAGACTGACACCAGATCAAACATTAACCTTGTACAGATTAAAACAGTGTTCTTGTTAAGGGGAGACCTACAATATCAATTAGATTGTAACTGTGGCTTGATCCAAGAAAGCAGTATAGGGGGGTACCTAAAAGAAGAAAGTATTTAGCCATGCACCGGAAGTCAAGAAACAAACACAGGGCATGCCAGTGTGATGACAGGCACATGCAAAAGAACACTTTTGAGCACTTTTGAGAACAACCCGTCTCAAGGATGCACTATGCAATAGATCACGCTTTTCAGTTTGATGAAGCCTATAGATTCTTCTCACAGAAAAATGAAACACAAAAAATAAAATTAGAACTTAAAAATGAGATCATCATAAATTGTTTAAATAACAAATGAAATGTCTATATTAGCCATTACTATTTCAAGTTCCTAACATGTAAAAGATCCTTAGAGGAATCTTTAAATAAATAAATAAATAAATAAATAAATAAATAAATAAATAAATAAATAAAATTTTAATTGAAAAGTTCTCTGATTTACACTGAGGACTAAATCCCAAGGATTGTAATAAAGTTAGGCTTTTTCTGTATTCATTCTGGTAAAGAAAACAATATTTATATTACTAAAATAATATTATATTTTAATATAAATTTAAAGATTTCCTCATATTTGTACAGGACTGACTTAAGTCCCAGATGTGGCACATTCCTCTTTACTAAAGATCATTTATCTATTTATCTATCTATTTATTTATTGTGTTTTAAAGACAAGGTTTCTCTATGTCCTGGAACTCACCTGGTAGACCAGGCTGGCCTCAAACTCAGAAATCCACCTGCCTCTACCTGCCAAGTGCTGGGATTAAAGGCATGTGCCACCACTACCCAGCTAAAGATCATTTATTACAATTCTGTCCCAGTGTATCTAATTTTGATAGAAATAATTCCTACTGTG
This sequence comes from Apodemus sylvaticus, assembly GCF_947179515.1. Classification (NCBI taxonomy): domain Eukaryota; kingdom Metazoa; phylum Chordata; class Mammalia; order Rodentia; family Muridae; genus Apodemus; species Apodemus sylvaticus. Next base: position 158,644,075 of record NC_067472.1, on the reverse strand, counting down.
ACCTCAGTTATCCAGGAATCATTCACTTAACAGAGCAGTGATTTCAACAGTGTATGTGTCACTACCTACACTGAAATATATAGAACCTTCAGGGCACGCCATAAACTTCAGTTTTCAAGAGAATAATTATTATTATGGATTTTCTGGTGAGACAAGAAATTCTATCTTTTAAATATAGAACTAAATTTAAATTCATATGTCTAAGAAAATCCTATAGATTGTCCATCAAAGATCTAAATACAATTCCAGGAGATTTTATACCTTAAAATTATAATAGTGTTCAATATTATTCTATATGCTGATAAATGAGGAATTATTTATCTTAGACTATGTATTTTCATCATTCACCAAAACATAGAATTCATATCCCCATAAGAGGGAGCACACAAGTCTCTGGCAGCACCCACTTTAGCAATAAACCCATGTTTATGTATATTATAAACATTGAAAAACTAACTTGCCTTTTTAGATTTTTTTAATGGCATACTAAGAAGTTGATACTGAAAAACACTAAAAATGCAAGATTCTTTGTCATCTTAATCCTTCAGGAACAGTGCTGAATATTAAATCTAGAAAATTATCTGTTTGTATGATTTGACCTCATTATCAAGTGGCTGTCATTCAGGAGAGAAATCTTCTAAATGCTGACTTATGAAGGTAGGTGAAATGTAACTGAGATGCTGTAACACCTGCTGTGGTTTGGACATGATTTTATATTTGATCTATGGGATGCCTTCACCTGTTTTTAGACAGATGCTAGAGTGAGATGCTATCAGTGTAGCTGAACTGAACTGTTATACACCACATAGGTAACTTATTATCCTGTTACTGTCCCAAGTCCTTGTCAGTATAAGAAGCATAAAGCTCAGTTTCTTCTCTGCTGAAGCATTGTCACGTGTACACCAAATATTAAAATTGGTGTATAAGCAGACTGTGTCCACAGACCCTTAGCATTATATGTTTACACACCTCAGCAGTGCTTGCCCTTCACAACAGTGCTTCCACAAGAGAACATAATATAAATTATTTTAGATAAAAGACAGTCTTTAAGAAGTTCCTCATGCAGATTCAGAGCTTTTATGTGTTGTGAAGCATTGGAGATGAGAAGCTTGCAAAATCTATTTAAATGACATTGTTATAATTTACTTTTCATTCCATTACATGAAGAGAATATCATTAACAGAAAACTGTAATGCAAAGTATGACCTGGAATTTTCAGTAAAACAACTATAAGCCACTACCTGTACTAAACTTTTCACAGTCCTGGTCAACTCTCAATGATTGTGAGAGTTGGACTACTCCATTTTAGAGCCAAATTATCCAAAGCTCTCTAAGCATTGCTCCACCTTCCACCACAATGGCTATTTATTGCACAACTTTGTGAACAATCTAATATTTTTGCACTCTTGAGACAAATTGTTTGGTGTGTATGGACTATCTACTACCATTTTCCAATCCAAAGGATATGGATGTAATGGTACTACGTCAGAACTACTACCATTTTCCAAACCAATAAAAGTTTTAAACTTTTATTGGTTTGGAAAATGGTAGTAGATAATCCATACACACCAAGAACTGTAGGTGCTCTTCATATATATCTCATTGATAACTGATTTATACACATGTATATACATTCTCAATGAATTTACTTGAATCTAATCTTTATATCCTATATCCTGGATCACTGGCCTAACCTACAAGGGAAGTAACTAAGGTACATGGGAAATGGCACTGTCTTTAACGAAAATGGTATATAATAAGGTCTTAGAATGTTTTATATAATTACTATACATGTTTTCAGACATTGCTTCTTATAAAGGCAGATATGAGTAATTTTTTCACTAAAGATATGCAGAGTTGGAACTGGGGAGATTGCTCAGTGTATAACACACTTATCATATAACAAGATGACTGGAGTCTGAGTGCTACGATCAACTTAAAAGCTGAAAAGAGATGAAGGCCCTCTTAAAATTCCAGTCTGAATTTCAAGGGAGACAGGGGAGCCCCAGAGTGAGATGGGTCTCTTGAGGATCCCACGTCTGAGAGTTCTGGCTTCAGTGAGACCATGCCTCAGTGAATGAGATGGAGAGTAATTGGGGAAGACTCCCAACAACAAACATAAGCGATGCACACATTGCATATGCACACATACCTCTTTCAATCCAACAGTTCATGTATATTGGTATCTCATCACCATTTTAAAGGTTGAAACATAGAAGGGTTACAAAAACAGCAATTCTGGACTGAAAATAAGAGAGTCAGAATTCTTTACCTCATATTAGAAGAGTAATGTAATTATATGTGCTTGGAGTATTGAAGAAGTCGGGTGTCATTGTACAGGGCACATGCTTTACTTCCCAACACTGGGAAGTATGTGTGAGCAGCATATGTGCTTCTGTCAAGTGGGCTGAGGTGACACTAGCTCTAATTCCTGTTTTTATTGGAGGCTAATATCAGTTAATATATATGTGCATTGTGAATGTGCTGTGCAGGTTTTGTGGCCCCAAGTCATTCTTCCTCTTCTAAACAGATGATCATAATCAGTGCCCTTGAAGAGGACATTTCTGTTAATAACTGCAAGGCACTGTGGGAGATACTAACCCAAGGAATGCTGCAGGCAAAGTAGCAATGAGTTGAAACTGCTTCCTCCATTGAGTTGCATCTGTCATTTATTCCTTCCTTTATGCAGTTGGGCTCTGGTCTGCATAATCTGGAGGTGAGGTGGGTTGAGGAGGCACAAGTCAGGTGCTTATCTCTTACTTGGTAAAAGGGAAATGGACGGGTGATCTTTTTTAAGAATTTTAAAGTGTCTGACATCTTTGCCTCCTAAGTTTTGTACAACTGCATGGGAAGCTGAGGCAGTTTTAGAGTGGACATTTAATGAGGCCTATTCCTTCTCACACATGGAGCTTTGAAGACTCCTCACCACCCTGTGCATGCCCAAGGCACAATGATCTCTTCTTTCTTCTGTGCCTGCCCCTTTGCTTTTTCCTTTGTGTCTGTCTCTCTGCTTTGAATAAACACTGCACAAAGATTACTGATCATCGGCAGTGCTCAATCTACCCAGACACACAAGTCATGACACTGGAGTGGACTCTTCCTTAGCTCTCTCAACTCCTTCAGAAATTGACTGAGCAGGAGTCCTCTTAAATACTGTGTAAATTGTTCTGACAAGTCTGTTAACAAGAGACTGGATGCTTTCCTCAGGTACACCCTGGGTTTCTGGGGTGTCAGCATCATCTGTTGGTGAATCAATTAAATCATTTTAGTAGAGCTGAGAAGACACATCTTAACTCACTTGAGATTTTAATGTATCTAATGCAACTCCTCAGCTTCAAATGGCTCATATGCATATTGTCTACTTCCTAAGTAACACTGGAGTATCCATTTATTTCTATAGGACTCCCTATACCCTCATCATCACTGTGCCACACATTGAGGGTGAGACTGAAATCTCCATATACTTGGTGACATCATTCTTTGCTTGTCTTTCTCTCCTCTGTGTTTCCACTGAGTTTTCTCTACCATAAGCAATCAACCATCATCTGTGAAACACAGACTCTACTCTTGTTCACTTCGAGCCCATTTTACTTCAAGTCGGTTAATTCAAACTATTGTCTCTTCACATTTTCTCTGTCTCTCTCTGTCTCTCTTTCTGTCTCTCTCTGTCTTTCTCTCTCCCCTCTCTCTCTTTCTCTGTCTCTGTCTGTCTTTCTCATCTATAAAAAGAAACAAGCAAACAAAAGTATTCGAAAACCTTGAACTTATATATTTGTATTAATCCAATAAATTGTAAAGATCTATAGCCATAGAGATAATTGTTGACTTTTATGGGGTTTATTATTTAGTTTAACCAATTATTGAATAGACATTGGAAGTTGTAGATCCTTGGAGTAAAACAATACTTTATAAGAGTCAGGTCCAGCATGAGTCATGATCACTCAACTGGTTAATGCTGCCTGTGGGCCTGGGCCATGAGAATGAAATAAAAACTCATGTTTATATTATTGTCTAATAATTACAGCATACATACACACAGAGACACACAGATAGACACAGACACACACAGTAAAATTGAAAAGGAAGAGGAGGAGGAGGAAGGTAAGAAGAACGGATGTTTCAGTCCTTTTTAGAAGGGGAACAAAATACTCACCGGGAGGTAGAGAGTGGAAGGGACTTAGAAGGAAGAGGGGAGGTGGAGGGGAAGAGAGGGGCAGGATCAGGCATGAGATTATGTACAGAGGATCAACATATAAAACAGAGGTGTGTAGCAATAGGGGACAGGGAACTGGGGCTAGCCATCAGAAAGTCCCAGATGCCAGGAAAGGAAGAGGCTCCCAAGACCCAACAGGGAATGAGATTAGCTGAAATGACCAACAAAGGGGAGGGTGAACATGTAGAGCACATATAAGGGCCCTGGTTGGGGGACAGGGCCACCCACTCATCTCTAAATTTTTAAGCCATGATTGCTCCTGTCTAAATGAAATACAGGGACAAAGAGTGGAACAGGGAGTGAAGGACAGGCCATGCAGATACTGTCCCACCTGGGGATATATTCTATATACAGAAACCAAACCCAGGCACTATTGTGGATGCCAAAATGTGCTTGCTGACTCTAGCTTGATATAGCTGTCTCTTGAGAGGCTTTGCCAGAGCCTGACAAATACAGATGTGGATGCTTACAGCCAACCACTGGACTGAGCACTGAGATCCTAATGGAAGAGTTAGAGAAAGTACTGAAGGATCTGGAGGGGTTTGCAATCCCATAGAAAAAACAATATCAACCATCCAGACTTCCCTCCCCTCTGAGAGGTCCAAGGGACTAAACCACAAACCAAATCATACATATGGAGGGACCCATGACTCCAGCTGCATATGGAGAAGAGGATGGCCTTATCTGGCATCAATAGGAAGAGACCATTGGTCCTGTGAAGGTTTGATGCCTCAGTGTAAGGTAATGTCAGGGCAGTGAGGTGAGTTGGGGAGTAACCTCATAGAAGCAGGGGAAGGAGGATATGATAGGAGGTTTGCAGAGGGGAAACAGAAAGGGGATAATATTTGAAATGTAAATAAATAAATACGCAATTTAAAAAGAAAATCATGATGTGTACACCTCATTTTTCTGGGGATTTTACTGGATATCTTTTTTGCATAGAGACATTTTTTTCACTTTTTATTTTATTTTATTTTGTTTTTTATTTATTCTCTATACTCTTTGTTTATATTCCAAATGATTTCCCCTTTCCCTGTTATCCCCTCCCCACAAATCCCATAAGCCCTCTTCTCTCTGCCCATTCCCCAATCAGCCCCCTCCCACTTTTCGGTCCTGGTAATACCCTACATTGCTGCATCAAGCCTTTCCATGACCAGGGCCCTCTCCTTCCTTCTTCTTGGGAATGATATGATATCTGAATTGTGTCTTGGGTATTTAGAGCTTCTGGGCTAATATCTACTTATCAATGACTGCATTCCATGTATGTTCTTTTGTGAATGAGTTACCTCACTTAGGATGATATTGTCCAGATCAAACCATTTGCCTAAACATTTTGTGAATTCATTGTTTCTAATTGCTGAGTAGTATTCCATTGTGTAAATATACCACATTTTCTGTATTCATTCCTCCATTGAGGGACATCTGGGTTCTTTCCAGCTTCTGGCTATTATAAATAAGACTGCTATGAACATAATAGAGCATGTCTCCTTATTGCATGCCAGGGAAACTACTGGGTATATGTCCATGAATGGTATAACAGGGTCCTCCGGAAATGTCATGCCCAGTTTTCTGAAGAACTGTCAGATTGATTTCCAGAGTGGTCTGACCAGCTTGCAACCCCACCAGCAGTGGAGGAGTGTTCCTCTTTCTCCACATCCTTGCCAACCCCTGCTGTATCCTGAGTTTTTTTTCTTAGTCATTGTGATTGGTGTGAGGTGAAATCTCAGGGTTATTTTGATTTGCATTTCCCTAGTGACTAATGATGTGGAACATTTCTAAAGGTGCTACTCAGCAATTCAAAATTCTTCAGGTGAAAATTCTTTGTTTAGCTCTGTACCCCATTTTTAATAGGGTTATTTGGCTCTCTGGAGTCTAACTACGTGAGTTCTTTGTATATATTGGATACTAGACCTCTGTCCAATGTAGGATACATAAAGATCTTTACCCAGTTTGTTGGTTGCAGTTTCATTCTTTTGACAGTGTCCTTTGCCTTACAGAAACTGTAATTTTATGAGGTCCCATTTGTCAATTCTTGATCTTAGACCATAAGCTATTGGTGTTCTGTTCAGGAAAATTTCCCCTGTGCCCATGTGCTCACTGCTCTTCCCCATTTTCTTTTCTATTAGTTTCAGTGTGTCTGGTTTTATGTGGAGGTCCTTGATCCATTTGGAGTTGAGCTTAGTACAAGGAAATTAGAATGGATCAATTTGCATTCTTCTTCATGCTGACCTCCAGTTGAGCCAGCACCATTTGTTGAAAAGGCTATCTTTTTTCCATTAGATGTTTTCAGCCCCTTTGTCGAAGATCAAGTGGCGATACGTGTGTGGGTTAATTTCTGGGTCTTCAATTCTATTCCATTGATCTACCTGCCTGTCACTGTACCAATACCATGCAGTTTTTAACACTATTGCTCTGTAGTACTGCTTCAGGTCCGGGATACTGATTCCTCAAGAAATTCTTTTACAGTTGAGAATAGTTTTAGCTATCCTGGGTTTTTTGTTATGCCAGATGAATTTGAGAATTGCTCTTTCTAACTCTATGAAAAACTGAGTTGGGATTTTGATGGGGATTGTATTTGATCATTTTTACTATATTAATCCTGCCAATCCATGAGCATGGAAGATTTTTCCATTTTCTGAAGTCTTCTTTGATTTCCTTCTTCAGAGACCTGAAGTTCTTGTCATACAGATCTTTCACTTGTTTGGTTAGAGTCACACCAAGATACTTTATATTTTTTGTGGCTATTGTGAAGGGTGTCATTTCTATAATTTCTTTCTCAGCCTGTTTATCCTTTGAGTATAGGAAGGCTACAGATTTGCTTGAGTTGATTTTATAACCAGCCACTTTGCTGAAGTTGTTTATCAGCTGTAGGAGATCTCTGGTGGAGTTTTTTGGAGTAACTTAAGTATACTATCATATCATCTGCAAATAGTGATGGTTTGACTTCTTCCTTTCCAATTTGTACCCCTTTGACCTCCTTATGTTCTCTAATTGCTCTAGCTATAACTTCAAGTACTATATTTAAAAGATATGGAGAAAGGAGGCAGCCTTGTCTACTCTCTGATTTTAGTGAGATTGCTTAAGGTTTCTCTCCATCAAGTTTGATTTTGGCTACAGGTTTGCTGTATATTGCTTTTACTATGTTTAGGTATGGTCCTTGAATTCCTGTTGTTTCCAAGACTTTCAGCATGAAAGGATACTGAATTTTGTCAAATGCTTTTTCAGCATCTAATGAGATGACCATGTGGTTTTTTTTTTTCTTTGAGTTAGTTTATGTAGTGGATTGCATTGAAGGATTTCAGTATTTTGAACCATCCCTGCATCCCTGGGAGGAAGCCTACTTGATCATGTTGAATGATTGTATTGATGTATTCTTGGATTTGGTTGGCAAGAATTTTATTGAGTATTTCTGAATTGAGATTCATAAGGTAAATTGGTCTGAAGTTCTCTTTCTTTGTTGGATTTTTGTGTGGTTTTGTTAATAGCGTAATTGTGGCTTCACAGAACATTGTGTAATATTCCTTCTGTTTCTGTATTGTGAAATAGTTTGAAGAGTGTTGGTATTAGGTCTTCTTTGAAGGTCTGATACTAAAACCATCGGGTCCTGATCTTTTTTATTTTTTTGGTTGGAAGACTTTCAATGAATACTTCTATTACTTTAGGGGTTATGAGACTGTTTAGATGATCTACTTGATCCTGACTTAATTTTGGTATTTGGTGTCTGTCTAGGAAATTGTCCATTTCCTCCAGATTTTCCAATTGTGTTGAGTATAGGCTTTTATAGTAGGATCTGATGATTTTTTGAATTTCCTCAATTTCTGTGTTATATCTCCCTTTTCATTTCTAATTTTCTTAATTCGGAGACTGTCTCTGTGCCCTCTGGTTAGTCTGGCTAAGGGTTTGTTTATCTTGTTGATTTTCTCAAAGAACCAGCTCATGGTTTTGTTGATTCTTTGTATGGTTCTCTTTGTTTCTACTTGATTGATTTCAGCAATGAGTTTGACGATTTTCTGTCTTCTACTCTTCTTGGGTGAAGTAGCTTCTTTTTGTTTCAGGCTTTCAAGTGTGCAGTTAGGCTGCTCATGTATGCTTTCTCCAGTTTCTTTTTGGAGGCACTCAGGGGATATGTGTTTTCCTCTTAGCACTTCTTTCATTATGTCCCATAGATTTGGGTATGTTGTGCCTTCATTTTCATTAAATTCTAAAAAGTCTTTGGTTTCTTTCATTATTTCTTCCTTGACCAAGGTATCATTGAATATTATTCAGCTTCCATGTGTTTTGGGCTTTCTGTTGTTTTTGTTGCTGTTGAAGACCACTCTTACTCCATAGTGATCTGATAGGAGACGTGGTTATTAGTTCAGTCTTCTTATATCTGATGAGGTCTGTCTTGTGACCAATTATATGCTCAATTTTGGAGAAGGTAACATGAGGTTCTAAGAAAAAGGTATACTCTTTTGCTTTAGGATGAAATGTTTTATATATATCTGTTAAATCCAATTGGTCTTAGTTTCAGTGTCCCTGTTTATTCTGATAGGTCTTCCTTTATATGTTACTTGGCCTTTTTCTTTTCCTTTTTTTTCTTTTTAATTTTTCTTCTTTGTTTTTTCAAGACAGGATTTCTCTGTGGACCCCTGGCTGTCCTGGAACTCACTCTGTGGACCAGGCTGGACTCAAACTCAGAAATCCGCCTGCATATGCCTCCCAAGTGCTGGGATTAAAGGCATGCACCACCACCACCTGGTTGGCCTTTTTCTCTTACTGCTTTTAATATTCTTTCTTTGTTTAGTACATTTGGGGTTTTGATTATTATGTGACAAGAAGTATTTCTGTTCTGGTCCAGTCTGTTTGTAGTTCTGTAGGCTTCTTGTATGTTCATGTGCATCTATTTCTTTAGGTAGGGTAGGTTTTCTTCCATAATTTTCTTGAAGATATTTGCTGGCTCTTCAAGTTGTAAATCTTCACTCTCATCTATACATATAATCCTTCGGTTTGGTCTTCTCATTGTGTACTGGATTTTCTGGATGTTTTGGGTTACAAGCTTTTTGCATTTTGTATTTTCTATGACTGTTGAGTCAATGCTTTTGGCATCTGAGGTTCTATCTTCTATTTCCTGTATTCTGTTGCTGATATTTTCATCTAAGACCCCTGATTTCTTCTCATGTTTTTTTATCTCCAAAGTTGTCTCCCTTTGTGATATCTTAGTTGTTTCTACTTCTGTTTTTAGATCCTGGATTGTTTTGCTGAGTCCCTTCACTTGTTTGCTTGTGTTTTCCTATAATTCATTAAGAGATTTTTGTGTTTCCTCTTTCATGACTTCTGCTTGTTGACCCAAGTTCTCCTGTATTTCTTCAAGTGATTTTTGCATTTCCTCTTTATTGGCTTCTATCTGTTAACCCATATTCTCCTGAATTCCTTTAAATGATTTTTGTGTTTCATTTTTATTCATTTTCTCCTGTATTTCTTTAAGAGATTTATTTATGTCCTCTTGTAATTCTCTAGTAGCATCATGATATGTAATTTTAAATCCAAATCTTGTTTTTCTGGTGTGTTGGAGTATCCAGGACTTGATGTTGTCAGAGAATTGGATTCAGATGCTGCCTTGATTTCTGTTAGTCACGTTCCTACATTTGCCTTTTGCCATCTGGTTATCTCTGGTGCTAGTTGCTCCTATTGTCACTGACTGGTGCTTGAACCTCCTGTGAGACTGTAAGGCTATTTCTGCACCACTGAATGACTGGTTTTCCCCTGGCACAGATTGCTGTTGGGCTGCCCTACTCTTGGGTGCCATTGAATCCCTGGTGTGCCTTTCCCCAAGCAATGTTATACTTGAGTTGTTGCTGTGTACCTGGTGTTGCCTGTCTGGTTCGTCTGGGAGCAAAGATGGCAGATGCTGTGGGGACCCTTTCCAAGTGCTGGTCACTTGCAGTACAAAAGTCCTAGGACAGGGCTTGCACACAGATGTCCAACAGAGCTGCCCAGCACTTGGGCACAGGTAGAAGCCTGGCAGGCTTTAACATTTTCCAAGCAATGTTAAACTCAGGATATCCCTGTTTACTTGTTGTTGCCTATGTGGTCCATCCTGGAGTCAAGATGGCAGAAGCTGCAGGGATTCCCTCCAAATGCTGATCACTCTACAGGGCAAATGTCCCAGGACAGGGCTGGCACAGAGACAACCCACAGAGCTGCCCAGGACTTGTATACAGGCAGAAGCCTGACTGGCCCACAGATGACCCACAGAGCTGCCCAGGGCTTGGATATAGGCAGAAGTTTGAGCTTCCTGAGCAATGTTAAACCCACTTTTTATTTTATAGCACATAATTCTTTCTTAAATGGGAAAGACTAAACTATTGTCTCATATATAAGTAATATGTATTTTCTTATAAAAGGAATATTTAATAATATCACATATACTTAAGTCTAGAAACCATCTTCAATTAAACTGAAATTCCCTTTGTTTATTCTTTGGAAATGCCAGAGCAGGGAGGCAGAAGTGGGTGGGCTGCTGGGTGGGCACTCTCATAGAAGCAGAGGAGGAAGGATTGGCTAGGGTGTTTCCAACTGGAAACTGGGAAAGGGAATAACATTTGAAATGTAAATAAATAAAATATCCAATAAAAAAAATCACAGAAAAAACAATGTATTTTTCTCACAAAAGATTTATTGATATTTTGGTGCCATTTCATAAAGCAGAGACATCAGAAATGCTCATTTGTGGCCATTGATGTTTACAGTCATTGTGTTTTCTAGATACATTAGAAACAAATATGTAAATTATGAAAAATTGAAAGTGCAATTAGAAAAGATTTAATTTTAAATCATATTTTATTTATTATTTAATTATGATGCACATATGTTGTACATATATGGAGACTGGTGGGCAAATTAGGAGCCTCAAATCCCTTCTTCTACCCTGTGTTTTGAGTATCAAGTAAAAATTATCATGCTTATATGATAAGAGCATTAAGCTGCTGAAATATGTCAACCACCTGATATCAAAATTTAAATGAGATGGCTAGCCACAATAAGAGGGGTTACTGTTAGAGCACAACTACACAATGTAGTTTTTTAATTTTTTTTTAGTATTTTATATATGAAACCAATGTGTGATAGTATTTCCTCAATGAAACTCCTCCCATACCCTGCCATATCTTCTTCTCAAAACACAATTTTCAAATTTATTTCCTATTCCTTTATAATTATATACTATAAATTGTATGGAGTCCAATATATACTTGGGTTCTCAGCGCCTTATAGATGTGTTGTGTTACAGATCTTCCATACTTTTGAGGATGGACACCCAACAGTCATGAACTCTCCAAATTCCTGCAGCCTGACAGTGCACACACCGATGCAACTCTGCACTCTACACTGTGTCATCATCTAAGCTGTAAAACTCACAATTTTTCTATACAGTCATGAAAGAAATACTTAGTTGCATATATTTTTGAGTTTGGAACAGGAGTTCAATGATAGTTTTAAAACTGTGTGTCTGTTCTATCATCTCCTCTTCATTCTAAGCCTGCGAGTTGGTGTCTTATAGGATACAACAAATGCAACAGGAAACACAAAGACCAAGAGAGAACAAAACAATTTCTGTCACTTTAGCATCACTATCAGATCTCCCAGTGTATCTCTTTAGTGATAGGATGTGATTGTTCATTAAAAGTTTCAAAATTTGTGTATTAAAATTAGTACGGACATGTATAAGATATATGAATTCTCACCTGGTAGTTGTTGATGGTTGTAGATCTCTGGGATGGTGGTCAGACTTGAAAATTGAGCACAGAGAGGACAGGGCAGACTTTTGGGCTGCTGGGCTTGCTGGGGGCCCAGCAGGCCAGAATTTGGGTCTTGGAACTCCCTTGGTTATTCCTGGCAGCAGCTAAGCAAGGTGTTTTGAAAGTACTATTTATCAATTGAAAGCAATTATTGCAACTGGTAAAAAGAAACACTGTGGGGTTAGATGTTTCTGTGACTGATAGCACTTACTGGTTTTACAGAGATACTAAGTTCTGTTCCCAACATCAAACTTAGCCAGGTCAAGATGGCTTGGAAGGCAACTTCCAAGGAATATGACAACTCTAGACACTTGCATATGATGACACTTATGCCAATGTGTACTAACGTTACACACATATATAAGTAAAAGAAATATTTTACCTAGTTTAGAACATTTAAATGGATAGCCTTGAGGATGCAAGAATAAGTGACCTGCTGTTGTCTGAAAATGAGTCAGACACTGCAGAGAGAAGCTGCATTGACTGAAGTGAAAACATTGAGAGTGGACTCTTGGCTTTAGTATTCCAGACCACTAATGCCCTCTCTATGAAATGAAAGATTTGACATTTTCAGGCATGGCTATTAATACATTAGTGAACATGTTAATTCACTAGTTCATGATCAAAATGCATCATTACAACTAAACATGACATGCTTGATGTAATCTGAAAAAAAACATCCACATCAATTTTATGTTCTTATAAAATGTGCATATATGTTTAAAATATACAACATAGGTCCCCATTGTTTCCAGTTAAAGTTGTGTAAATATGTTTAATAATGAAGTTGATTGAAGCTTATGTTTATAGGCATTAACTTGGTAGCATTGTGTGGACACAGAGCTAAGGGTAAGACCTCCTGAGGAAGGGACAACACATCCTGGAGCTATGCGCTCACTGAGGATAGACAGCTTCTCTCGAGAATATTATAGGATATACTATTTTGAGACTTGTATTAAATGATTACTGTGTTATTAAGTCTGTTCTTTTGCTAAAATGGCACCATGCTGATAATATTGCTTTTAAAGGTTATGGCAACTTCATGTCTCCTAAATCAGCTATAAACTAGTGAGCTCCAATCAATATCATTAACATTTTTCTAGAGTCCTCCCCTGAGACACTCTTGTTAATATTTCTTCCAGGGATTTGGGCTTTATTGCCCTTCTTGGTAGTATTTTTGTTGTCCCTTCCTTAATCTGAATCTCACATGGGAGCAAATCTCTCACTTTCCTGTGGGACTCAGTATCTAAAATAATACAACCACTGAAAATTATGGTTAATCAAGAAACATCATTGTTAAGAAAAAATGAAAAGTTCAATGTTTCATAGGACTATTTGATGTCAAACCTATTGACCTTTCTTCTAGACTTCAGTTTGGTGTTGTTCATGGTTCCTTCCCTTGTCCATTTGTAGGTCACATCCTATCCCTTCTTATCTCTGCACTTTCCTGCTCCTGTGTTTCTAGCCAGCACACAGCATCTCTTTTTTAAAATTGGATATTTTATTTATTAAAATTTCAAATTTTATACTCTTTCCCAGCTCCTCTCCAGAAGCCCCATATTCCATTCACCCCTCCCTCTGCTTAGTCTATGAGAGTGCTCCCCCCGCCCATCCACTCCCACCTCACCACCCTGACATTCGCCTATACTGGGGCATCTAGATTTCACAGACCAAGAGCCTTTTCTCCCATTGATGTCCAAAAAGAACATCCTCTGTTACATATGCAGCTGGAGCCATGGGTCCCTCCATGTGTACTCTCTGATTGGTTGTTTAGTACCTAGGAGATCTGGGGGATCTGGTTGGTTGAAATTGTTGTTTTTCCTATGGGGTTACAAATCCCTTCAGCTCCTTCAGTCTTTTCCCTAACTCCTCTATTGAGGTCCCAGTGCTCAGTCCAATGGTTGGCTATGAGCATCCACATGTGTATTTGGCAAACTCTGGCTGAGCTTCCTGCCTTCTCACAGAAATTCAGTCTTTGTTTCTTTGTCCTATGCATGCCAAATTCGCTGGTATCTTTTTGTAAACTATCTGGCAATTCATTTCTTTCTGTCCAATCTCATACTAAATTTACCTATGAATAGTTAATAAAACATATGTACTTGCAAGGACTTTGATTTCAAAACTAAAACATATTCTGTGACATATTTGTTCTCAAAATAAGAACATCTCAAGTTTAGAGAGGACTCAGTTTACTTTGATGATGACTCAGAAGGGACAGCATTTGTACACACATCAGCTCCTACCTGAACTCCTCATTTATACTCTTTATTGTTGCTTGTATTGTGTTATACAAATTAGTTATCATATAATCTTATAAGGAAAAGCCAGAATTTGAAACAATGCAAAATTATCCACATTAATGTCACCTGGAATTCAGGAAAGATTCTAGCAGCTACATTGATAGCAAGTCAAAGAGAGTTATGTTTTTTTTTTGTTTGTTTGTTTGTTTTTAAGAAAGCAGAAGTCAAGTCATAGGGAGACAAAGTTTGCTTCTTTCCTATAAAAAAAAAAGAAAGAAAGAAAAAGAAAACCATGGATACCATACATACTGTAACATAACAAGAGGAAAAGCCTTTGATAATCAGAATTTCTGGGCAAAGTTGGACATATGGCATCCATTTTTATGTGCACAGTATTTATAACTATACTCTTAAATCCCCTGAATATTATCTGATAAAGCAATTTCTGTGGTATTTGCTTAAACTTCCTTGAAATGCCTCTTACATTACAGGCTGTAATTGATCTGGAAAAGGGTGACACCTTAGGCTCAGTTTTAAAGGGCAACTCCTTCTATTGAAAATTACGTGCATTTGTATACTTAATGTGATATTTACCCTTGGCTGTCAGCTTTACTGGATTTAGTATCACCTATAAGAAATGCCTGTGCTTGTATCTATGAGGGTGTTTTAAAAGAGGATTAACTGAGGACAGAAAACTCATCCTGAGTGTGAGCAGTACTTTCACATGTGCTGGGGTCCCAGACTGAATAAAAGAATGGAAGAAAAAGAAAGTGAAAAGTTTGTCAGCTATGACCCTTCTCACAACCCAGGTTCCAGCTAAGTCTTCTGCATCCAACCATGACAGACTATAGTCTTCAAGAAAGAAACCTAAATAAGTCTTTACTTTTTATCAGTATTTGTTCATAGTAATGACAATGTTAATGAACAAAAACAACTCATTAGCTAAATGTACTCAGTTTTTATGTCCATATACCCTTTATCTAGCACTAGAACTATTTACTAAGGAATTTAAGCAAACTATCAACTCACAGATTTTGAAGTACATTCCCCATGGTAAAGTTCCTCCTACATTAAATAGTCTCATCCAAAGACTATTCTCCCAAGACTTCCATACAAATCCTCACAGGGGATGAATTTCTGAACGCTCATACTGTAGAAACAGAAAGGAGTGAATAGGCCTGAGCCCAGCTGACTTCATGACAGGGTATAAGCAGTGCAGGAGACCAGGCCTGACTTTATACTTCCCAGAACTGGGCAAGTCAGTTAATGGAATAACCATAGGCTTAGATCAAGAGGTACCCGTCTCCAGCATGGAAAAGGACAATAAACTAAGCTTGTAGCCAAGTGGTAAAGATCTACCCCTCCTGAAGCATGAACTAAGAGTGAAAAAAACTTCTACACACTAAAGTATATCATCATTCAAACAAATCAGCACTCTATAGAATATGAAAATATTTTATACCAACTGATAGAAGCCTTATAGCCAAAATATATAAAGAACTAAAAAATCTAGATATTAAGAAAATAAATAATTTAACTTAAAAAGGTACAGATCTAAAGGGAGAATTCTCAGTATTAGAAATCAAATGGGTGAGAAACTCTTAAAGAAATGTTTAACATCCTTAGTCATCATGGAAGTGATAATTAAAACTACATTGTGATTCCATCTTGCATCTGTCATGGCTAAGATCAGTAACAAAAGTGATAGCTCAAGCTGGAGAGGATACAGAGCAAGGAAGGATATAGAGCAAGCTTGTGAGAGTACAGGATTGTAGAGCCACTATCAAAATTAGTGTGGTGCTTCCTCAGGAAGATAGCAATCAATCTACCCTCAAAATCCAGCTATACCGTGCTTAGGTATATACCATAAAGTCTTTTCATCCTACTACAAAGATACTTGCTCAACTATGTTAATTGTTGCTCAGTTCATATTAGCCAGAAATTGGCAATAACATAGATTTCCTTAAACAAAAAAATGGATAAAGATAATGTGGAATATTTACACCATGGAATGTTACTCAGTTGTTTAAAAAATGAAATCATGAAATTCACAGGTAAATGGGTAAAACTATAAAAAAATGATCCTGAGTGAGACAACCCAGTCTCAGAAATACAAGTGTGGTATTATTTGCTTATATGTGGATATTATCTGTTAAGTCACTGATAATCAAGCTACAATCTATAGGTCTACAGAGTCTTAGGTATAGAGTAAGGAATTGGGGATGGGGGAGATAGAGATTATAAGGAAAGGAAAATAAATATATAGAGATGTGATTGAATGGGGTGCCTGAATAAAAGATAGGGTATGGAGGGAAGAAGAAAGAGCACCAAAGCAAAGAATGCAAAGAGAGACTACTAAAATCAAGAAACATTTGAGTAGTATGAAATTTAATACAGGATTAATGGCTAAGCAAGTACCTATGGTTCTAGGGTAAAACCTAATGCTATTGTTCTACTCAAAGGATGTAGCTATAAAATGATACCTGATGACATCATGGCATATTCATAGATCAGGGTTTTGCACAGTCATCATCACAGAGGCTTATTCCTGCAGCATGTGGTGGCAAATAGAGTCTACTTCCAAGATAACATGCAGAGAGCAAGTCAGAGAAACACAGAGAGACAGAGATAGAGAGAGACACAGAGAGACAGAGACACAAAGAGAGACCTTGGACCATTCACCCCTTGGACCAATCCCCTAGAGTGTCTCTATCAAATTCCTCCACTCCTGACTCAGGAAACCCTAAGAAAGAGGACATAGAGGGAATGAAGACTCAGTAGGGAAGAAGGACACCAAGGGAACAGTTTCCTCTAAATGATTAAACAGGATTGACACATAAATAAACGCACAGAGACGTAGGTGGAAAAGTAATTGGGCATTGAAAGAAACCCAGAAATAATTCTGAGTTATTCCTTTTAAGATTTTCTTTTCAAGTTGAGATATTAGAATCAATAGCAGCATAAACAAGGGACCCAATGATTGTACTATATTACATCAAATGGATGCAAATAAGAGAAGTAAGTGTTTAACATTAGCAAAGTCTTTTCTGATCAAAGTTCGAATTTAGCTTTCTTCTTTTCTTTGTTTTTTATTAAGCATAATTTTTAATTGAATCTTTGGGATTACATATCATGAACCCAAATACCATTCATCTCCCAGTCCTTAAAAATCTGCCCTCCACCCATGTAGCCTCCCTCATAAAAGTAAATGAAGACAAACCCAAAAACTAGAAAATAAAGTTAATAAACAAGAAAGGAAACAACATCAAAGACACAGGACTCTTCTTTAAGAGTATTTGAAACCTTAAACCTGTCCCATCATTGTCAGAGCACTTAGGGTCAATTTGCTGACTAGAATTCATTGCTGAACTTCTTGTCATTTTCCTTATTGCCCCCTATGTTTAACGACTTTCTAGGAGACAAATGGGAATGAGGACTTTAAAGCCACAATGTCTAGTTCCTAATATACTTTCCTTCCTTTGAATTTTCTTTGCTTCTATCAAACAGTTGTTTAGTTGGTATCATCCCTCAAGTAACTTGGTGGATTTGTAAGACCTGGTGAATTTGAAAAGCTCCTAGAAAGGCTATGAGCTGCTGACCATAACACTAAAAGAGTTGGGTTTTTTCCTCCAGTACATTTCAAGTACTTACAAAGCATACACTCTGGCATGCATTTAGAGATGCCATTAATATTGGCTTGAAGACAACACCAATTCAGAGGCCAAGCTTCATTGTCTTGTGTAATTACAGGGAAGCTTTACAGGAGACAGTATGCTCCTGCAGAGCCTGTCAGTTTCTTTTAATCAACCATGCTATTTGAAAACTTGAAAGATATATAATCAATTCAGTCCTCCCTATCTGTCCGGAGCTCTTTCCCTCTGCAAAGATATCACTTGGTTACACACTGTTAAAAATTTCAGCTTCTATGGCCAGAGGTATTTCATTGTTTTGTTTTGTTTTGTTTTGTTTTGTTTTGTTTTGTTTTGTTTTGTTTTGTTTTGTTTTGCAGGGAAAGTTTCAGCGTTTCAAGGTCAGAGGGTAGAAACGGAGGGGCAGGGAGACAAGTGGATTGGGTATATGATGTGAAACTCACAAATGATCAACAAAAAGTTTTACAAATAGGCTATAGTTAATGTATAGAGCAAAAAACAACAACAAAGACATCAGAAGTGAATAGCATCTCCTAGCAACTAGGCTTAACTACGGTGTTACAGATGTGACTTACTCAAAGCTGTCACATTCTACATGGGACTCTGTTGATAAACAATAACTGGAAAAAAAGAAAAAATAACTAACAGGTTAAGCCACTGTTTACCAGTCCTCCATCTGCCTCTCAAGTTTCATCTGACTTGTATGCTTTGCTTAAGGTCCATGCGTGTCCTCTTTCTGTCATATGCTTTGTCTGTAGCTATGAAGGCTCCTACAGCTGCTTTAGGACCACATGAAGAACACTTCATAGATCACAGTTCCAATAATCTGGATTTATAGTAGTTGAAGGTGCTGAGCCTGCCTCGCTTTGTTTGTAAGTGAGTCTTGAGCCCCTATGTTTAAGTTATCTCACTGTCTCAGCTTCCTGAAAGTATCTTAGGATAAAGATTCACACTGCTATGCCTGACAGAGCTAATTAACTTTGATATAAATGGCTGGAAACTGCATATGATTCTGGTAGGGATTTATTTATTATGAGACCGATCTTCCTGGCTGGAATGCAATTACCCACTTGTAATTTTTCATTTAAGTAGTGGAGGATGAGAAAAAACTCTTGATTATTAACCCTATCAGATGAGCCTCCATTCTTCTGACCTCAGTTTACCCTGATTAGTTTCTGGAGACCTTCTTATCAGTGAAATTTCCTTGGAGTCAGAGCCTTGAGATCTGGAGAAGGCATACTTCAATCTATTGAAAGTTATTTCTCTCTCTTTAACAGAAAAATCTGAAAACACATAAAACTTGTTTAACAGTTAATCTGGGAATTCAATTAGCTCTCTGTGTATACGTTCTGTGCCCAGAAGTATTGCCAATTATCGAATGAAAGTATGTAAAGTAAAATACTCTGAACTAAATATTTCCAGATTCCTTTTCCTGTCCTTATGCTATTAACAATACAGTATGTGCAAATGGTTCCATTGCATTGGGTATTATTAGCAACAGAAAGGAACAAAAGCATACAAAATGTGTATATGACTTACCTAAATACTACACTATAAACCATTTTGGATTTTGGTATTTTTAGGAGTTACTAAAATGAACTCCTACAAAAAGTAAAATTGAAATCATATATTGTACTTTTTATATCTTTATGATAAGAAAATTCAGTTTTGTTCAGCATGTTTCAGTTCATACCAAATATGATGCTTTCACTTTGAAACTGTAAAGGACATTCAGTAGGGCCTGCTGTGATAAGGAACATGAATCTCAAACAAAGTGTCCCTAAAGGTTTCTGTGTCCCTCACAATTTTGCTGAGTTAACAAATAAATGACAGAAACCATTTAAAAGAAGAAGGACTCATTTTGGTTAACTGCTAGAAGTTTTGGTGCTCGGCTGCATGGAGCCATTGTTCTTGGGCCTGTTGTAAAAGGATGTATCTCTCCTTGCATCAGCAGGAAGAGAGAATGGGATTCTCTTTCCCTAATCTTGGTCCATCTGACATCAAACTATTGGATGATGCTGATCAAGTTCTGGCCACATCTGACATTACTGTCTATGGAAAGCCCTTCCATGAATATCCAATGTACACTACCAATTCCTCAAGTATTTTTCAACAATTTCTAGTTGACAGATAGCATTAACGTTTATAATTAACACACCTGACCACTGTGTTTCTCCCTTCTAATTTTCATAATCCAACACAAGAATATATTTCATCATCTGAAAAAGCATCCATGGCTTATACTTCACGCAATAGAGGTTACGCATAAGCCTCTGTGGTAGATAACTGATGGACAGAACTGTGTTGATATAGTTTTCCTGCATTGCTATATGGTTTCAAAATTGCCACCACAAACAACGTAGACAGTTAGAAATGATAATACCATGTAAAAAGACAATATTCTGGAGTTAGCCACAGATGGTAGGATCATTCTATAAGCATGGGTAGAAATCCACTACCTCTGTAGTGACAGAATTCTTGGCTTACCTTTATACAAATCTTCTCTTTTTACAAGCTTACAGTGCCTCAGAAACATGAGTGCATTGATTCTCATGCCTGCTTCCAGGAACACTAAAGGACTATTAAAATGTTAAGTGGGTCTTGTTCTAACAAATGATCATCACAGTTAACTTAAGGGCAAATGAAAATGATTTCAAGAGATTAATAGATTTGTATCACTTTTGAAGGAGGGAAATTTTGACAAGAGGATCCAACTGTGACATGGTTACTGTCTTGTCTAAGGATATGATTAAACCAGCCTGGAGAAAGTTCAGGAAGGGATGGCAGCTAGTTAATCTTAGCATTCCTCCAGGGAGCTTAATTTGTCTGAAAAAGAAATCTTAGCAACCTCCTTCAGCAATTCTATCTTTTCCCTATCTGTGCATTTTCCACCAGCAGAAATAGTCTAAATCTGTATACAGCAAATAGAAATTTTAAGAGCTGTGTCTGCACATCTCTGATTCCATACAGCTGATACATGAACCTCTCTGCAAGAATGCAAGTGAATCAGATTAAGGGTGAGTGTACAATGTCTTGGTGACTGTTCAGTTAGGATGTAGGGGTCCACAGAGATGCTGAGCCCTTTGAGAACATTATGTTTAGATTTGTGAGGGGTCCATTTTCCCTCTAAGTATACTGCATAAAACTGGCCTCAGATTTCAAAGACTTGGGGAATTTGCAGAAGTAAGAAAGCCATGTTCTTAAGATAAAGGTGGTGGGTAGCATAGACATATATAAATCCATTTCTCTTGACACAGTAGTCTCTTCTTTTTTATATGCTTGCCATCTACACATATCTAAAATGTATTTAAATGCATGAATCAAAGTATGACACATATCCATTCATGTCCAAGGCTTCTGTCTTTTGTGCCCAGGGTGTGTGATGTATTCAGCAATATGGTCTTACCTTCACCTTCTGGGCCCAAACAAAGAGCATCAGAAATAGTCTGTATTTTGTAAGTCTCTTTGACACTCTTAGCTATTGGGATAACCTTTGTTTTCTGCATGTGTGAAGGATGCCTTTTTATTATTCAGTTTTAATTCTGTACTAGCAGAGATCTGAGTACTGCCATGATTTGGTACTGTTATTCTTTTTTTCTTTTTATTAAATTTATTTACTCATTCCCTTTACAACCTAGTATCAGCCCTTCTTTTCCTCCCAGTAACTCATCAAACCAGTCCTTCTTTCCATTCCTCCTTCCCCTTCTCTTTTGAGAATAGGAAGGCCCCCTTTGGATATCAACACCCCCACTCCCCACAGATCAAGTTATTGTGGGACTAAGCACATCCTTTCCCCATTGAGGCCAGACAAGACTGCCCATTATGGTACATGGGATCCACAGTTAGCCAGGCAGTCAACAAGATCAGATACAGCTCTTGTTCCAGTTTTTTGGGGAACCTACTTAACAACCATGCTGCTAATCTGCTACACATGTACAAGGGGCCTGGTTCCAGGCAGTGCATGGTTTTTGGCTGCTGATTCAGTTCCTGGGAACTCCCAAGGCTACCGGTTAGTTGATTATGATAGTTTTCTTGTGGGCTCCCTATTCTCTTTGAGTCCCTCAGTCTTTCTTCCAGTTCTATTGTAAGACTCCCTGAGCTCCATATAATGGGTATGAGCTTTTGTATCTCTTTCCATTGGTGTATGGTGACACTCAGAAGACAGTTATGCTACATTCCTGTCTTCAAGCATATCAGAGTATCATTAATAGTGTCAGGGATTGGTTCTTGAGCATGGGATGCGTCTCAAACTTGGGGCAATCAATGACGGACCATTCCTTCAGGCTCTGCTCTATATTTGTTTCTGTATAGGACAAAGGTCACATTTTGGCTGGAGGGTTTTGTGGTTGGATTGCTGTTCTTTTCCTTCCACTGGGAAGGACATTCCTGTCCGGATACAGGAAGTGGCAAGTTCAGGATGCATACCCCTACTGCTAGGAATATCAATGAGAGTTGCCCCCCCTAGAGCCTCTGCAACCTGTCCCCATCATATGCTCTGATACCACCTAGAGATTGCACTCTTCAGCAACTGATCTCTCTCTCTCTCTCTCTCTCTCTCTCTCTCTCTCTCTCTCTCTCTCTCTCTCTTTCTCTCCTACTCTCCCTACATATGACCTTCCTCTCTCCCTCCCCCATACCCTCCCCAGCACCCTTTCCATCCTAATCCTTCCTTTCACTGAATTCTAATATCAATTTTGACTCTTCCCCTTCTGAGAAAGAGTCAAGCATTCCCCTTTGTGCCTTCCTTGTTATTTGGCTTCTTTGGGTCTGTTGATTATAGTATGGTCACCTCATACTTTATGGCTAATATCTACTTGTACATGAGTATATACCATGTATGTACTTTTGGGTCTGGGTTACCTCACTTGGGATGATATTTTATAGTTCCATCCAATTGCCTGAGAAACTCCTGATGTCCTAATTTAAAAAAAAAAACTCAAGGACAGTACATGCTGATGAAGTTATGGAACAAAGAGAATACCCCTCCATGACTGGTGGGAGTGAAAATTTGTATAACTAATCTGGAAATCAATTTGGTGGTTTTTCAAAAGATTGGGAATAGTTCTACCTCCAAACTCATCTCTAAAACTCCTGGGTATATTTGAAAAAGATTATCCAACATTCCACATGGACATTTCTTCAACTATGTTTATAGTTTATAGCTTTATTTATAGTAGCTAGAAATCAGAAACAACTTAAATGTCTCTCAACTGAAGACTGGATACAGAAAATGTGGTGTATCTATACAATGGAATACTATTAAGCCATTAAAAACAAGGTATTAGTATTCAAATGATTCATATTCTGACTCATTGTTTAGTAAACATTCACCTTCCTCACTTGCTGATTAGTTTAGTAGAGAGCTGACCACCAATAGCTAGGCAGGAAAGGGAAGGCGAGACTTTTGGCCTGAGAGGGTCTGTAATAGAAGAATCAGAATCAGATATGTGTATTTGCCAGTGGGACATGAAGGAGGTCAGAAAGAAAGGGAACAGGAATAAAAGAGGGTGAGGTTAATGGGCCACATGGTAGGGCATATGCCAGAATTAGTCAGGATAGTGCAATTGGGAGACTGCTAATCTAAGGCCTAAACTATAATATTAATAACTGTCTCTGTCATTATTCGTCTACTGACTGGTGGGGGTTTCTTGTGCTTGATACTGGAAATTACTGGAGGGCTACTCCCTGTTTCAGCAGCTGAATTCTGCCTATCATGAGGGAAGTGCAACCTGCCAGTTCAGTCATTGTCCCATGCTTCCCTTTATCCTCACATGTGTCTTGAACCTGACACTAGTGCAAAGTGTACATGCAGCATGGGAAGATCTGTAGTTCATTAATATGATAAAGATCCCATGAAGCATGCATTATGTGCTTGGTAAACGATACTCATGATTATGCCAAATTATAATCACTTACAATAACACCACAGACATGCTAACTGTCACATCCCTTTGAAGTCACAAGCTCCCTCATAGACAAAATCGAGAAGATCCATCTCATTCTGCATTGTGTGACTTTGCTGCTGAGACTGAGAAAACCCCAAAGCATCCTTAACTTTGATTATGGGACGATTGCTGCTAGGCAGGGCAAATGACTGTCAGGAAGAATAAACCACGGGGCTGCTATCAAATGAGGCAGGTGTGAGATTCCTAGAGACATAAGCATGATTTCGAGAGGTGAGAATGAGGAATTATTACTGAAACTCATTATACATAGGGAAAGGAGGTACTTGTTAGCCAGGAGTGCTGCTTATGGGAGGTACAGCTTGTTAAAGGATAAAATAAGTTCCACAGAGCAACATTTCTTTTATTATGTGACTGCAATGGTTTCAGAGGCTTATAAAGACTTACAGAACAAAGTATTGGTTATAAACCTGACATAGTTTAGACTTTCAAAATAACAATGTGGGAAAAAGTATAATTTATATTTTACCGAAAAAGTAAAAGTTAATGATTATGACATAGTTTGAAGTGGTAAATTTCAAATTAAAAATAAACAAAACTAAGGAAGGAAATAAAAGTTGTGAGCATTTTGATGGCTTTTGCCCTCAGTACGTTGTTGAAAATGTGGCTGGAGAAGTTCATGAGAATGGTTAGATGATTCACCTTCATCTCCCTACCTTGCTATCTAAAACACAAGGGAAAGAGCTCAGCTTGAAGAAACTTTCCTATGACTCTGTTCTCTGGGACGATATCCTCCCTAATTTGAACTGACATTTGAGTCGTTTTTAATTTCTTACAGTTCTAAATAAGTAAGAAGACCTGAGCATAAATAATGCATGTTTTGTCATAGACAACAATTATTCCAGATTTTCTTTCATATGTTGAATATGGATATTTTTAAAAGTCATGAAAATAGAAAAGGTACTTTTTGGAAAAGCAAAAAAAAAATAAAGTAAATAAAAATTTTAAAAAAAGGAAAAGGAAGAGAAAGAGAAACAATAAAATTGCCTGAGAGAACAAGGGATCAATAAGGGAGAATATGAGCAAAGTATATTACATAGATAAACATGTCATAATAAAAGCATTGCTTTGTATTGTAAATACATATAATATTAAAAAGAGGAAAGGAAAACAAACTGATTTTTTTTTTTTTACTTTTAAACCTTGTCAAAAATAGTTAAATCCTTCCAGGAAGCAAGGGGTATTAAGATCTGATGTTCTGCATGCAGCTCTTACCTGACCACTTTAGGGACTAATTACTCTAAATTTCTGTGACCCAAGTTCTTCATCTCCATCCTTTTAGAAGGATTAATGGAACAACACTTATGTGCATCCCTTAGTGCACACAGTAGTCTCTCATAATAGTGCCATTTCTACATCGAGCAAGAGCATTTACCTCCATTATTTGAACAATGGAGTTTAGCACCATAGATGAATATTTCAACTTAACCAAGTGTGCTGAAGGGATGTAAAAGGTCACTGGAAGACTGTCTCAGGAGACCTGTGGTCAGGAGAGAAATAGCGAAGCCAAGTTATAAGGACAACTAGCAGAAATAATGGACTAAGTAGGGCACATCTCAGGTGTTTATTAAGTCTCCCCAAAGCTAGAGGTTCAAGATCACCTCAGAGAGTTCACACTTATGAAACTGAAACTTAAGGATTCTTTAGAAAGTCAGTCGAATGGTGTTTTGCTATGGCAAACATGTGAATGAATATTTCATTAAAGTGGACAAAGATGTGAAAGGCTAAGGCAGACTATTGAAGGAACATTTCAGTGAAGCAGATAGAGAGTATGTTCTGCTAAAGCACAGCAGGAGGCGATCAGGCATGTGATGAAGAATTCTTTGCTAACAGGACACATGTATTGGTCTGCCTTGCATTGTGGAGTTGAGCTGTATTTGTCAGGACTCCATACAGAGAAAGACCCAAAAACATCTGGTGGTATATTGCAGCCTCTTGTCACTTCTAAGAACTCCGACTGGTTGGATGTACATGCTGAGGTAAGACCCATGCTGAGACAAGGCGCATAGAAGAAACATGATGTTTGAGGGGTAGAAATGGGATTCCCTGGAATGATCAGACAGAGCTTGGCTTGCTGGTATAACTAGGTGTGATAGACTTGTGGGTCTCATATCTTTGATCATCATCGCTTCCGTGAGAGAGGAACAGTTGAGAACTTCTGCGTATTCTCTTGGTCCCTCCTGCTGACTGGAGCTGAGGTTTAGGCCTGGCTATCCCTGCTAGGTTGTATCACCTCTGTTGCTTACCTGACTCTACCAAACTGGACTGCTGGTGTATACTTGAAGTGTTTATGAGTGGACCAAGCTGCTGATGCCTGGTAACCTGCGACTTGAACTGCCAATTTCCAAACAACACAGAGAAGAGTTGCTCCAAAGAACCTTTCTAATCAGGTCCACTTCTCCGTATCTGTTTTTTCCACTACTTCTGGTGGGTAGTGGACTACAGAACATCATTATAAATGGGATTTGAAAGAATTAAAGTTACACACTTCCCTGGTTACTGAGGATTAAAGGTACTGCCGTTGGGATAAATGAATGTAGCTACCTAACACAAAAGTTGCTCATGGCAATCCAAATCCTGAAAATGTCAGAAATAATCTCAACCTTTGTAACATTAAAATATAGCATAAAAGTTGCCCTAAAATAATGCAAGCTCATTACATTCTGAACTTGAGTCATAATCAGAATTCTATCCCTTCCCACAGGCACATTTGCTGTTAGACTCTGTCTGGATAAAGCACATTGTTGAAAAACTATCTTCAGAAGGAAATTCACAAAATGAGTGCAAGACCTTGGGGACACTATGGTGCCAACAGTCATGGTGACTGGAGCTAACTTTATGGTCATCTATAGCAGGCTGTGAGATACACTCCTCAGAGTATGAAGAATCTAGAAAGCACTGGACCATCATCTTCATGGATAGATATGATGGAGCAAGGACTTGCAACACAATAGGGGTAGAAACAGATCAAGCTATGGCAGATGGAGATGGCCTGAATAGTACAAATAAAATAGGAGGCAGGCCTCTGAAGTAGCAATGAAACCATCAATGATCACCAGCTAATACATGAGCCAGCTTTCTCACTTGAGTCCTCTAAGCTTCACCTGTGTGTGACTTACAGAAAAGACAATGAAACACATTGGTTAAATAAGATAAAGAGTACCGAGTGCTTACTGGGGAAAGCACATACAAGAGGTGTTCAATAGTCAGTTTAAATTTATTCTATTTTAAATCATGCTATTGTCAAGTGAGAGAGAGCACCAAAAGTTTATTTTTCTGTTTAGTTTCCTTTCTTCTCCTCCTTAAAAAAGATGTGGGATTACACTAAATATACGTAGTATATTGTAGATGAAATGTAGATGTAATCAAAAACCATGAAACAACATTTTAAAATTTTTCATAGATGCACATGCTAAGACAGACTTTGATGCGGTAAGGGAGCTAATGTAGATAAAAAAGAGTGTGTCCAAGAGAACAAACAGGAATGCAGAAACTCAGCTAGGAGATTCCCTGATCCTGAGGGGCTGAGGACAAATTTAGTAGCTTTAGTACCACTAAAATGTATAGGTTCAGAATTAACCACCAAAATATAAGAATGAAACAAGATGACTTGATTCTAAAGACAAGCTATAGCTATTATTTGATGAGGTTTGAGGTTGTCTTGCCACTCCAAGGTTCTTGTTGCCAAGCCTGGTGACCCAAATTACATTGACCTTTGGGGCCCACACAGTGGAAGCAGAGAACTGACTCTCCTAATTTTACTCCAACAACCACAAACATGCCATGGAATGTGCACTGAAACATTCACACATTTTCACACACCGAAACATACACACATACTTAAAATCAATAAATGCAGGAAAATAATTGAAACCTTTTAAGAATGATAATGTGATCCTTTGACAATAACGAAGTGATGTACTGAAAGAATCCTTTACCTCGGAATGGAATTCTCAGGTTTACACACTATTTTACAGAAGCAAAGGGAAGGACTCTGATGTCTATTAATTTTACACATTTGACACAACATCTGGGTTTTATAAAACCACCAGACATTACCTATGACTATCCTAATCTATTTCCACAAACTGGCCAGCAGTAGCATGGATAATGCCTAGTAAAATGCATGCTAAACACATGAAACATCTCTGTATATGTCTGTATGGATGATCCACTCAAACTGTAAGTAATTTTCCATTTCCTCTTACAGGATGATGTCTTAGAAGAAAGCTTACCAAAAAATTCAGCACGTGTTATGTTCCTTGAATAATCCATCCTCTAAGCCCCTAGATCCCCAGCCTTTAGTTTATAGTAAATGATGTCTCTGAAAATTGATGTCTGACAAAATTTCAATACCCTTGAACATTTTCTAATTCTAGACAACATTTGTCAAACACAGAAGCTGTTATGGAAGCTGAAGCTTTTTTTTTTTTATTTCCACAGATGAGTCATTTAACCTCCTTACATTTTAAAGATAGGGATGAATTGTTCCCTGGACTATTTCATCCACTGGAACATTTATTGGTGAGATAATGTCTATAAAACAAAGTGGATGTCTCACTAAAAAGCAATTTGCTGCATTTCCTGACCCTGATGTTGAAAATAAAACAGATGGAAACAAATGGGGATGAAGGCAAATGTATGTGCCTTCATTGAAACAGTGATGAAACAGTGATGAAAGCAAAGTCTGTGATTTCATAGAGTAGGGATTGGGAGCAAATTTCTATGACTTCACTGAGATAGGGTATGAAGCGACACCTCTTGCAAACAGAAAGGATTCTGCTGTTCTGTGATGCCACAACAGTTGAAGGGTCTTGTATTTCTGATGATATAAATATTTTTAATTGACTTCACAGACACTGAGAAATCTAAAATAAATACCACAGAAGTCAGAAGTATCCAAGGATGACAAGAAATGGGCAAAAACACGTGAAGAATAAACTTTTCTATTCCTTGGTGAGTGGTGTTAGTGTTTACAAAGGTCAATAAGAGAGCAAATCCCTACTCCATTCTACAGTTCTCTAAAAAAATGTAATCACCCTCCAAAGCCAGTGAGTTCTCAGATGCCTCGCTGAATCTTTGTAGTGCTTCACTCCGCTCAGAATGCCAGCATTGCTTTTCTTTGATGATGGTTGCCCTCTCCTGCTAAAGCTAAATGGTCCCATTTTATCTTCTGTATAAAAAACACACACCAGGCTGTTGTCTGGATCCAGTTTTTCCAACAAACGTTTGTTTTACTACTCCTGTCACATAGTCTCTGGCCCACCATGCTGAATTACTTAGCTTTCCAACAGTGTACTTCAGGCCTTTGTCTTGTGCACATCACCTCTCCCAGGGGCATCCTGTTTTGTACAGCAGTAGTGGTACAGTACTTTGGAACCAGGCTCTGCCACCTAATGTAATCCAGTCAACCTTTCGAAGCATTTGAAGAAATATCTCATGTTTTCATTTTTAGTAATGTTTTGCGAAAATAATCAGCAATCAGCTGAAATGAGGAAATTTGTACAAGGGAAGTCTTGGCGCACATTAAGAAATCAGACTCTACTGTTAGTCTTTGCATGTTCCTAACACTTATTTCCTTTCTTTGAATCTTTCTTCCTCTTCTCTCTGCTGAAGGGGGTTTCTGACTCTTTATTTTGACCTATTTTTCCTTACACACATAGAATGACAATCTTAATGTGTTTGAAAATGCTAAATTTAATATACCATTTATCTCTTCTGACATTAATTGAAAATAGATGTACTGTTTTTGTGATATAATAGAAAATATTGGATTCTTAGTATGCATGTGTTGACATGAGTGGGAAGAGGGACAATATTCCTGTTTATGTAATGAAATTACTTGCAGAGACTAAAGTAATACCTCTCCTCTCTTCTGGGAAGCAAAAATTCCCCAAGATTTTGAGAGACAGGTGGCTTTATTTCCTTACATGTGATAGTTTTTCAATTTATTTCTTCATGGTTATGCAAACACATAATTGCGTTTTCAGCAGAAAGACCTGAATGACTTTTAATAGTCACAGGTTGATCACAATACAAAGCATAGATGTTTTAAATCTATTATTTTGTGTGTTTCACACATTCTGGTAACAAAATCATATGGATTTTAAAGTAGTTCTTGTTAAAATATCGTTGTTTATATACTCCAATTGGAAGGAATAAGAACAGAATATTGGATATTCATTGTGAAATGTATGAACTGGAAAAGTGTTTAGTTATTCACAATCAATATATGTCATACAAATTTACATATTAAAGGGCGATCATAATTTTGAATAGATTTATAGTGTAAGTTATTACAATTTAATTGAAAAAGCTGTGAAAGGCAACTGAAAAGCCATAAGTTATAATTCTCAGAATTAGTGTTGCTATAACTATTTCTGAAAGCAATCTTTGCCACGAACAAAAGGTGTACTAAAAGACATAATGTAATTGCATCTTGGGTGATAAACAGAATGTTGAGTCAGAATCTAGCCTCTGGCATTTGGAAAAAATTTGAAATTGATTTTTTTTAGTTCCATGGCATTTGTCTTTAAAAAGCAATATGAAAATAGTGATAGAAACCAGCAACAAAATATTTGCCTCTGTAATGGGATTTCCCAAACACACGAGTCATACAAATAAAATTTAATGGAATATATTCTTCTTATGAATACTTCCTAGGTTTTTCTCCCCCTCTTCTCTGCATTCCTGACCTCTCCTGCCTTTCTTCCCTTTCTATGTCCTACCCTTGAGCATATCAATACAGCTTTATCTCTTCTAAAGCAAGAATGAACAGCTCATTTTTTCTCTTGCCATTCTTAGCTTAGTGCATTGGCTCAGCAGTAAACCCTTAAGTGTCTCTTTCATCCTGTGTGAGCAATGCAGCTTAGCTAAAGAATCTCCTAGCAAAGGAAAACTACTTGATTCTACCCTAGAGATTGTGCCAATCAGAATAGCAAAGATCAGAAGCAACTAAATGCAACTTTCAGAACCATAACAGTGACTTTCCCTTATTTTTTTCTAGACAAGCAGAGCATTAAACTATGCTGGTTTACAGTTTTTATTCAAACTTCCTGTAAAATAAGAGAAAGAGTTTAATTAAACTCACATATCATTAGTTTCTTATTGCCTTGTTAATGAATTTCCACACAATTATGTTTTAAACCAACCAAAGTGCATAACCTGGCAGCTTTGACAATCAGGTTGCAATCTTGGTAGTTTAAAATCTTCATGTCTTGGGGCACTGTACATTTCTGCATACTCTGGAAGAACACTCATTTCCTTGTGTTTCCAGACTCCAAGTGTCTCCAGGTCCTGACTCCAGAAGCCTTTCTTTATCTCAAAGACCAATCGTTGTGTCTCTCAATCTTTTCATTCATTCCAGGTAGGAAAATATCTCATGGCTATGAACCAAATATTTACCTGGAGAACCTTAAACAAAAAATTCTTTCAAATTTTAAGTAGTCACAGCTGTAATTTCCCTTTGCTTGTTAAGATACTGTATCTATAGGCTCCACTGATTAGAACACAGACATTGTTGGGATCCATCATTTTACCGGCCTCCATGACCTTGGGAATTTTCTGTTTATGTTATTGGTAGTTTTGAGACTGGTGTGAACACTTGGTGTTCTGGCAAAGTGACTCAGGAAAGTTCTTTTCATGTCCAGGATATTTTCCTCAGTGTGCTTTCTCACATGCCTCCTTTATATAATTCATTTATAAGTCTCATTTCATCAGTCAATGTTATTCATATTCATTACAGACATTTTCATTTTTAAGATCATTTTGGGTGGGACAATAAGAATATCTTCACTTCAACATAGACCACAATATTTAGGTTCCTATTACATAGAGAGCCATTTAATATGTAACTGAATATGCTAAATTAACATAGGTATTGGAGGCTATGTAAAGCACACAAAAAAGGATTTTACACTGAAAAATTTAGCCAACCCATGAAAATGTAAAGTGACACTGTGCCATTAACTGTGCCTGCCTGGATGCTAACAGCTTTCTCCTCAGAGATGGAAGCATGACATTTCAGACCTTATTTGTTTTTTAAAATAAAGAAGCAGTCATATTACTTTTACAAAAAAATGGTATGTTTTCTTAAAAAATGACTAAAATTACAGACTAAATACAAGTATCTGTTATACTTACAGTAATTACAACTTTTCTTTTACATAAATAATGCATGTTACTGCTATTTAACAAAACGGGAAACAAAATACTGTTTGAAGCTTCCCTAGCATAGAGTTTGTTCAATCCGTCATTAATTTGCTCATTTATTTATTTCCTGAATTAATTTTGTCTCCTCCATCTCTCCTGTGACTCATTCCAGGTAACACCACGTCTGCCAATCACTGACCCGCATTCCCCAGAATAGAACTTTATATGCTTTGTGCTTTTCTGTGTCAGATTTCTCAGCATATATGATATGGATGTATTAACTCTCTAAATCATATTTATTTTTTACTTCACCTTAAGAGTCAACTATTCCCTTATTTCTTCCATCAATGTACTTGAATATACTATAGGCTTCCAGAGTATGATGGTCCTGCAGGGTTATTTTACATAAAACTGTTGCTTACTCAGTGCTTGCAACTGTTGTGCACACCTCTCACACCTTCAAGTTCCTGAAGTGTAAAGTTAATACTCAATATTAAGCTATTCTTACTGCATCATATTATATTGAAATGTTGTTCACTCATGATACTAAGCTGACAAACCATGATTAAGGGTTCTATATGGTGATCTTATTTTTATGGTCTATTATTTTTAATCATGTTCTATGACCTTACACAAAATCATACTTTACACAGTTGAATGGAAAATATAATTAGTACAGACTAAGATGATATCCTTATGTTGCTTAGAGATGTGTTCAGCATAGTCAGTACTCAGAAGAGACAAAAGTCAATCAAATCTAAGGCTATATATTCCATATCAAAGCATTCAGTGCTTCATGTCATTCACATCTTGCACCAATGTCTGATGAATTAAAGTGGGATAATTATAGTAAAGTTAAAATTGCAACTGCATTTTGAGTATCTATATCCTCTCATATTCCTCACACATATAGTCCCCATACAAAAAGGATTCCATTTATTGTTTCTGAAGAACCGGGAACACATTCACCTCTGTTATTCCAGTGAGTGGGATTTTGTACAAGGAAACTGTCCACTTGCATACTGGGGAAATGTCCTGGCAGATATTATAATAGACATCTTTTTCCTAGAGTGTTGGTGTATCCTTGTTCATGTGTCTTGCTTCCAAGGTGTACACAAGACACCAAGAGCATAGCTCCACAACTATTTAACTTTATCATAAACATCCTTGGGGCATAGTTAAATTGACTGAATATTATATGAAGGCACATTTTAATTGACTTTTGTCCATTTTTGTCCTTTTCACTAATTACAAAATTATTTACATGGAGAAAAAATGTTTAACTCAAACCTAGAATATGGTGCCCTGTCATACTTAAAGAGAGCTTCTTATTTCTACTTCCTTGATGCATTCTATAGATCATTCGGCTTTTGAGGTATGCAAACTAAGAAATGGGGGTACTAACAGAAACCCCTTCAACTGCACAGAGAACCATCTTTGGACTTCTACTTTTCTAAAGCACACAACCTTCCTAATATTATTTTGAATTTTTGCTCAAAATGGCAACTTTGTAGTCATTTACATATCAAGAGTGTGTGATTATTCATGTTTTTCCTAAAAAATCCCTAAATTATTAACTCTGTGTAATATTAAAGAAACTGCATAGTCCAAAAGGCCTTCTGCCCACTAATCTGGTAATGTTGAGAGGTGTTCAAGAAGGGCTCAAAACTATTGAAACCTTTGATATTGCACAAGGAACTGGGGATTGAACCTATGATCTTGCACATGGTAGGAAATATCCCAGATCCTACCTTTTTCCTTCCTTCTTAAAACCAAACCATCAGTATTATTACTATAGTTTCTCTCTATAGTTTCTTTCTTTTTCTTAAAATCCATTATATGCATCAGCAAATGAGAACATGAGATCTGCCATTCCTCTCCATTTACTTTTTCTAGTGTAAAACATGCCGTATAAAATTATATATAAATGATTTCTTTTTCTATTACAGGGTAAAAGTATATGCATAATTATTTCTTTAGACTGTATAATCCTCCTTTGATTTCTAGTCCTAAGGCCATAAAAGTTCTTATAGTTGTTAATGCGTGCTT
This sequence comes from Apodemus sylvaticus, assembly GCF_947179515.1. Classification (NCBI taxonomy): domain Eukaryota; kingdom Metazoa; phylum Chordata; class Mammalia; order Rodentia; family Muridae; genus Apodemus; species Apodemus sylvaticus. Next base: position 158,610,031 of record NC_067472.1, on the reverse strand, counting down.
TAAAATTATTCTCCAAAGGGACCATAGCCACTTCTTATTCCTATTAGTAATTACAATGTGTGCTTCTCTAGTTTTCAAAGTCCTGTCAATTGTGAATATTTAATGCTGTTAAGTAGCCCTTTCTAATAACTTTAATATATAGTGATACTTCATAAAAACCTTATATAAATATTTCATATTATGTGTCCTGAGTTGCTAAGGCTCTCTGTAACATTAAAAGCTGGGAATTAGAGTATGAAATCCTGTATACAAACATTTTTGACTGTCTTCTAGAACTAAAGGACACAGCTCAAAATAGAATTAAAACATGTATATAGTACTTTTGTGACATCAATAAATTGACTTATTCCCATTATTAATAATGTTAGCAAAACGGCACAAGTCATGGAAGAGGTTACAAAGCTCTTCGAGTTTCAAATCCATCACAGGTTTTGTTGTGATTGTTGGATAAGAGAACAGAATTTCCTGAATAGTGAAGTAATATGAACAGTAAAAATAAAGAATAACTAAATTGTGGCTGACAGTTACAATATAAAACCCTAAGTGAAGATTCATGGTTACAGAATGACCACTCAATCCCTATAGAATTTGACTGACATGTCAGGAGTTAGGGAGTCAGTAAGTGTTTTCCTGGCTTCCATAAACTGTTGGATGATATTTTTATACTATGAATTCATTAGAATAAATTGATTTTATTAAACTGAATATGCAACTTCATTTAGATATTCATATTTTCACTATTAAGCTTTTCTCTAACAGAGACAATGTTAACTGCATTAGGAAACCATTTTAGTTCTTCAAAACTAGTGCATACAGTGTGATACTCTGAACAGAAGTAGATCAAGCTCTGTGAAAAAGGGGAACTTTTTTCCATTTTCAGCATCTAATTTTATATAAAAGATAAGTTTTTTAAAGATATTAATAATACACTGAGAAAATTTTCCTGATTTCTCAGTAGTATTAGTAGTAGTAGTAGTAGTAGTAGTAGTAGTATATGATAATGTTAATTGTCTGAAAATATATTTTATTTATTTATTTATTTGTGTATTAGGTCTTTATTTTTGGTTTGGATGATGGTGCTGTCTATATGCTGAGAGGTTTTTATAGTAATTTTTATTCTATATATTCTTTATTTACATTTCAAATAATTTCCCCTTTCCTGGACCCCCTCCCCAAAAGTCCCATAAGCCGTCTTCGCTCCCTCTGTTCCCTCATCCACCCCTTCCCACTTCCATGTCTGGTATTCCCCTACACTGCTGAGCTGAGTCTTTCTAGAACCAGGGTCTACTCTGTCCTTCTTGGACATCATTTGATATGTGGATTGTGTCTTGGGTATTCCAAGCTTCTAGGCTAATATCTGCTTATCAGTGAGTGCAAACCATGAGTGTTCTTTTGAGACTGGGTTACCTCACTTAGTAAGATGTTCTCCATTTGTCTAAGAATTTCATAAATTCGTCATTTCTAATGGATGAATAGTACTCCATTGGGTATATATACCACATTTTTTGTACCCATTCCTCCGTTGAGGAGCATCTGGGTTTTTTCCAGCTTCTGGCTATTATAAATAGGGCTGCTATGAACATAGTGGAGCATGTATCCTTATTACATACTAGGTATATGCCCAGGAGTGGTATAGCAGGGTCCTCCAGAAGTGATGTGCCCAGTTTTCTGAGGAACTGCCAGACTGATTTCCAAAGTGGTTGTACCACCTTGCAATCCCACCAGCAGTGGAAGAGTGTTCTTCTTTCTCCACATCCTCACCAACACCTGCTGTCTCATGAGTTTTTTAACCTTAGCCATTCTGACTGTTGTGAGGTGAAATCTCAGGGTTCAATTCGAGGTCAGCATGCAGAAGAATGCAAATTGATTCATTATCTCCTTGTACTAAGCTCAACTCCACGTGGATCAAGGACATTCATATAAAGCTAGACACACTGAAACTGATAGAAAAGAAACTAGGGAAGACCATTGAGGACATGGGCACAGGGGGAAAGTTCCTAAACAAAACACCAATAGCTTATGCTCTAAGATTAAGAACTGACAAATGGGGCCTCATAAAATTACAAAGTTTCTGTAAGGCAAAGGACACCATCAAAAGGACAAATCAGCAACCAACAAATTGGGAAAAGATCTTCACCAACCCTACATCTGACAGAGGGCTAATATCCAATATATACAAAGAACTCAAGAAGTAAGACCCCAGAAAACCAAATAACCCTATTAAAAAATGTGGTACAGAGCTAAACAAAGAATTTTACCTGAAGAACTTCGGATGGCTGAGAAGCACCTTAAGAAATGTTCAACATTATTAGTCATTAGGGAAACGCAAGTCTAAATATATTTTAATGACTGGTTTTCTACTAATATTTTATAGATAATATAGTACTGAAGACAATTCGGTGGTTTAACACAATGAAAATTTATTTTCCTATAGATCTTGAAGGCTGAAGTCTAAACTCAATGTGATATCAGTCCATGTTACTGGAGTCCAGAGTACTGGAGTTAATATATTTAGGGGACACATCATTTTGGTCATTTTCAGGGAGACACTTTCTAGCTTAAGGAACATCCTGGTATCACTAGGTTTGTAGTATAGCAGCCTGGGTGAAGTGTTCTGTGAAATAAGGACAGAGCTGAGGCTGTTCCCATTTCATCTCTCTGTGTCTAGGTTGCTTTTGTTTTTCCTTCTTTTCTCAGACAATACCAGTCACTGAACATGGGCTCATCCTAATAAAGGAAAGCTAGAATTTTGCAGCCTTTGCTAATTAAAGTGTGACAGACATTGTTTTTAAATTTGGTCAAATACCTAGGGAAGAGCTTCTTTCCATTCATCGTCAAATTTATTGTTTGATTTTTAACTATTAAAACACTCATGTTTTGTCTTAATAAATGTCCGTTGTCATGATGTACTAGTGAATTTAAATATAACAGATTCACTTAGGAGGGGTGTTCATATCTGAGTTTATGAAGGATATTATTTGGCTTGGCTTGGTTTAGAGTAATAACATTCTCTAGTTTGTGCATTAAGATAATACTATTGCTATAATAAATTGAGTTGATTCAAGATAGATTCAATCACCCATGCTTACCAAACCAAGTTACAAATGGCCGAGGCCTTTCAACATTTTGTCTCAGTGTGTGTTTCCTTAGAAGCCTGAGCTGAGCTGTGTTTGGCATACCATTAAATTCAAAGCTGTCTTTCAGTTTTTTTATTTTCTGCAATTCATGGGTCTGTATTGTTGTTTCTGTTTTCAGTACAGTGATTGAGAGTTAAGTATGACCTAGCACTTTGAATGTTCAGGTGATAAGCATTGATTTTCTAGATGGGGGTTTTCCAGGTCATGAATTCCCACATGAATGGCCACGTAACACTTGGCAGCTCAGAATGACCATTCATGGTTTTTTTTGAAGCTTCTTCTCTATGCAGATTCCACCCATGTGCTCTTTTGTAGAAAGTCCAACTATGTCAGATATCAGAGTTATTCTTTTGTCTTCTCATCAGAGTAAAAATATTATTTACACCTTGATTGTTTGAAAAAAAAAAAGACCAGTTAATTAGTTTACCATAAGAACTCAAGTTATGTAAATGTACTATATTTCCATATTCATTCCTTTGTTGAGGGTCATCTGGGTTCTTTCCAGCTTCTGGCTATTATAAATATGGCTGCTATGAACATAGTGGAGCATGTGTCCTGGGTATATATTGGAGTATCTTTTGAATATTTTCCCAGCAGCGGTTTAGCTGGGTCCTCAAGTAGTACTATGTTCAATTTTCTGAGGAACTGCCAAATTGATTTTCAAAATGATTGTACCAGCTTGCAATCCCACCAGTAATGGAAGAATGTTCCTCTTTTTCCACATCCTCACTAGCATCTGCATTGTTAATCTTAGCCATTCTCAGATGCTTGGTATGGCTGTCCCCTGAGAGGCTCTGCCAGATCTTTATCAATACAGATGCAGGTTCGAGGTGGTTTAGTCCCTGGGAACTCTAGGGGTACTGGGTGGTTCATATTGTTGTTCCTCCTATGGAGCTGCAAACCTCTTCAGCACATTGGGTCCTTTCTCTAGCTTCTCCATTTGGGACCCTGTGCTCAGTTGAATGTTTGGCTGAGAGTGCCCCCCTCAGTATTTGTCAAGCACTGTCAGAGTCTCCCAGGTGAAAAATATATCAGTCTCCCATCAGCAAGCCCTTGTTGGCATCCACAATAGTGTCTGGGTTTTGTAACTGTATTTGGGATGGATCCCTAGGAGGAGCAGTCTCTGTATGGTCTTTCTTTCTCTCAGTCTCTGCTCCACATTTTGTCACTGTATTTCCTCCTGTGGGTATTTTGTACCCCCTTCTAAGAAGTACCAGAGTATCCATACTTTGTTCTTCCTTCTTCTTGAGCTTCATTTGGCTTGTGAATTGTATCTTGGAGGGACCCATGGCTCCATATGTATATGCAGCAGAGGATGGGCTTGTTGGACATCAAAGGGAGGAGAGACCCTTGGACCTCAGAAGGCTAAATGCCTCAGTATAGGAGAATGCCAGGACAGGGAAGCAAGAGTGGGTGGATTGGTGAGCAGGGGGAGTGGGGATGGGTTAGGGGATTTTAGGGTTGGGGGGGACAAGGAAAGGGCACATTTGAATTGTAAATAAATAATTTATCTAATAAAAAATACAAATGCAGGTGATTGAAGTCAACCATCAGACTCAGCACTGGGACCCCAATGGAGGAGTTAGAGGAAGGACCTGAAAAGGTTTGCAATACCATTAAAAGAAGAACAACATCAACCAAACATATATATCCCCTCCCCCAGAGCTCCCAGGGACTAAACCATCAACCAAAGAGCACACATGGAGGGGACCCATGACTCCAGCAAATATGTAACAGAGGATACCTTATCTGGCATTAAAGGGAGTGGAGATCCTTGATCCTATGGAGGTCTATGCCCCAGTGTAGGAAAATTCTAGAACAATGAGGCAGAAATAGGTGGGTGGGTAGGGGAACAACTTCAGAGAAGCAGGGAGAGGGGAGAGGGGATAGGAGGTTTGCAGAGGGAAACTGGGTGGGAGGAAAACATTTGAAATGTAAATAAATAAAATAACCAATAAAAAAGAAAAAAAGAATGAAAATCCAAGTAATAGCATTGCTTTCATCTACCAGAACACAGAATTCTATGTCTTGTTACAGTGTCTAGGTAATAAATAACTTTTAGAACATAAATTTGGATGTATGAAGCAGGTGTTGACTTTGAGCCAGAAGGATAGCCCTTCTGTAATAGCAGCAGAAGCAAAGTCGTACTCTGGTGTCAGGAATCTAGCCATCTTGGTCAGAGACCATCACTGGAATCTGGCCCTCTTGATCAGAGCCCACTATCTTCCCCTTTGTTCATAAAGCGCCTACTGCTTATTATATACATTAGACTCATCACATTATAGTACTTTTGGATGTTCTTTTTACTCCCTGGATATTTTGCTGCTTGAGATGGTTTGTTTGTTTTGACACATAGCTCAGTGATCACATTATAAAGTAAAAATGAGATAAATAAATAAATGAACAAACAAAGCATTCTCTGTTGCCAAGAAGTAGACTCTAGCCACCCAGGGAAAAGCACAGAGAGTGAAAAATATCTACAGAGAACACAATAGACTTCCTCCTTCATTTCTAAGGTGTGGCTCTGAGCAAGAGACCCTGGTGCTGTTCAGTACAAATGGCTAACAATCCCCAAAAACAACATAATAAATAACCACAGAGTCAACACTTAGGAACCTGATGCCCTGCAAAAGTGCACTTTAAAAATAGATCTAAATGGTGAGGTCATTTCACCTCCTGGAGTTCATTTAACATAAGAAATAGAGAAAGAAGCAGGGTAGCAATCTACAGTGTGTGTCTCAGGACTTCAGTTCTTACCACAATGTTTATTCATATTTAATAGGAGGAGAGACAGCTCCAGGCAGTAGCAGTTGCATTATCAGTATTAACTCTTTTTATTCACCTAAAATTATTGACGGTTGAAATACAACTTAGATGTATATGAGGATTTCAACTGTACTTTCTTTGTAGGTAAAACACATGAAATGGATCCACTGAAAATGGGGGCTTAGTGATTTGTTTGTTGAGTTTTCTTCTTAATGTAAGAAATATGAGGAGATTAATATATTCCAAAAGTTAAAATCCTTAGTAGATGAACATAAATTAGTTTGGTAGTCACTGTAATTAAATAGTTTTAACTTAATTGAACATGGTGATGAGTACACATCTTTAATCACAGCACTCAGGAGACAGACAGGCTTATAATTTCAAAGGATTCCTTGAGCCCTAGGCCATCTAGAAATAAGTGATGAGACTCTGTGCCAAAATAAAAATGTAAAGGCCCCTTCTGGGAGAAATCAAAATAAAGTTATACTAAAACAGTAATTTAACAGATAAAATAATTTAATGAAATGAAAAGTAGACTAAACTTACACAAAAACACAGATTAAAAAACATATTTTCTTTTTTTTATTTTTATTTTTTATATTCTTTGTTTACATTCCAAATGATTTCTCCTTTCCTGGTTCCCCCCTCCCCATAAGTCCCACAAGCTCTCTTCCCTCTGCCCATTCTCCAATCAACTCCCTCCCACTTTTCTGTCCTGGTAATCCCCAACATTGCTGTATCAAACCTTTCCAGGACCAGGGCCCTCTCCTTCCTTCTTCTTGGGAATCATTTGATATGTGTATTGTGTCTTAGATATTCAGAGCTTCTGGGCTAATATCCACTTATCAGTGACTGCATTCCATGTGTGTTCTTTTGTGATTGGGTTACCTCACTTAGGATGATATTTTCCAGTTCCAACCATTTGCCTAAGAATTTCATTAATTCATTGTTTTTAATGGCTGAATAGTACTCCATTGTGTATATATACCACATTTTCTGTATCCATTCCTCCATTAAGGAACATCTGAGTTCTTTCCAACTTCTGGCTATTATAAATAAAGCTGCTATGAACATAGTGGAGCAATGTTTCCTTATTGCATGCAGGAGAATCCTATGGGTATATGCCCAAGAGTGGTATAACAGAGTCCTAAGGAAGTGTCATGCCCAGTTTTCTGAGAATTGTGAATACAAAGTCAAAACTCATTATGTAGCTCTATTTTACACTGTATAACCATTATGTGCTATAGACATGTCTTTATTCTACCAAATCGCTGTTACCTGAAATATTATGCATCGTAAATATTTACAGATATGGACACATCAATGTATAAAAGTGAATGAATGTTACCAGTCTTCCTTATTGGTTTTTACAGTTCTCATGAGGAGGAATATATTCATTTGAGGGGATTTGTTCTATCTGCAGTATGACCACATTAACAGTAGTCTTGGGTTGTAATTATCTCAATTATGTAAATCTTAAGATTTACATGTGGAAAAGGGGACACTCAGAAAACCTATGAATAACAGAAGACTCTCAGTCCCTGAGCCCTTTCTCTTAGATGAAATAATTTGTAAATAGCTATGGATAGAGGAGACTAGTTGTATGAAGAACAGTAGAACGCAGCATTCCTTGGCCTTCACTGATACTGGGGACAGTTTTTTGGTGATATGGTTTCCATAGTCATTTACAATTCTATACAAACCATACCCTAAGCCATTTCTTGGTGCTGTCCTTTCTCTTTCTTGACAAATTGAATAGAAACAAAAGAAAATTATGTAGGAAATACAATCATATGTCTTCAGTTCTAGATAACACTATAATAATAATAATATAAAGTCTATAAGAAAACTTTAAACTCTGTCAGAAAACCTATAGGACTGATGCATACTTTTAGCTAAGTGGCTCATTATAAATAAGGATAAAAAATATCAGTAGCTCTTCTATATATCAATAAGAAACATGGCATAAAAATTAGAAAAATACTACTCACAAAAGTCTTAAATGAACAAAACCACTAGAACACATTTAATAAAATAAGTGAAATACTTTTGCAATGGAACCTGTAATTCTATAAAAGAAAGAAAGAAAGAGAGAGAGAGAGAAAGAAGGAAGAAAGGAAGAAAAGAAAGAAAGAAAGAAAGAAAGAAAGAAAGAAAGAAAGAAAGAAAGAAAGGAAGGAAGGAAGGAAGGAAGGAAGGAAGGAAGGAAGGAAGGAAGGAAGAAAGGAAAGGAGACTGAAGATGGTCAGAAGCCCCCATGCTAATAGATGGGTAGAATGAACCTTATTAAAACATTCCCCTTGGTCCTGGAATGGCTCAGTGCAGCAGTGTAGGGGAATACTAGGATAGGAAAAGGGGAAGAAGGTGATTGGGAACAGGGAGAGGGGAGAGGGATTATGGGACTTTCAGGGTGGGGGGACCCAGGAAAGGGGATATCATTTGAAATGTAAATAAAGAATTTATCAAATAAAAAAATGTAAACTTGAAAAAAAAACCCATCATGAGCTGCCCAATCAAAAGAAATTGTAGGTTTAGTGCAATTAAGTTCAACCTCCTTAGCCATTAGGAAATACAAATTAAAAATATTTTGAGATTTCATTTTACCCACATTAGAGGAGATAAGATTAAGAAAACAAATGACAGCAAACACTGATAAGGATGTGAGAAATTGGAACCTTCATGAACTATTTGTGGAATTCTGCATCCTACTGTAGAGATGCACACTCATCCAAGTTCACTGGTGCTCTACTAACAATGCCTGGGAAATGGAGGCAGCCTGACTGTCATCAACATTGATTAATATAATAAAAATTGTTGTGAAATTTTTATGAAATAATGGTAGATGCATACACTATAAAATTTTATATGTTTTAAAATTACTGTTAAATGGCTGGAACAGGAAATAATCATTCCAGGTGAAGTAACTCAGACTCAGAAAGATAGATGCTATATATTTTTTCTCATATTTGGATCCTAACTTTTACTTTTAAACTTCAAATTTTGTCCACATGCTGTTAAGAGGATTTGGGGCTTAACTAATTAAAATATTCCCAAAGGCAGAATTTTGTATTTAATGAGAGACCTACAGTTATTGTTCACTAATCAAACAATGTACTGGAAAGAATTGTGGTGTCCCATGATCAGGCTAATTATGGCCAGGTTGTAGAGTGGAATTTTTAAGTGATATATAAGCTAATTCCTCTCCTTGGTAATGTTTCTAGGGAAAATTAGTACAAAAATCATAGTAATTTTACAAGTGTTTCTAATATAATATATTTTATAATTCATCACTCATGTTGAAAGACCTAGAGTAGGATGTAACAGATACTGTTAGCTGCATACAGTATCAGGATTCAATAGTAACCAGGTATCTTGACTAAAGAAATTATATTTATGGTTTCTATTGTGTTTGAAAAATATGGGTGGTAGGAAAGAACTTGTCTTGTAAGTGTGAGGCCCTGAGTTCAGTCAACCAGAATTTACATTTAAAAAACAATAGCCACTTACAGAAGGATTTTAATCACAGTACTGGGTATACAGAGACAAGGAGACCATAGTGATACATTTGGAAACCCATTCTAGCCAATTTTGTGAACTCTAGGCTATCAAGAGACCAAGAAACTTTCCCTTGAATACTATTTACTTTTGCAGGTCCCGAAGAACAACACCTGAATTTAGTCTCCTGCCTCTGGTCAAGTGCATACACAGTGTATCTCTGGACACAAAAAAAAAATGCTCACCTATCCCTAATGTAGATAAGACTTAGAAAATCAGTGACTTAATGCTATCTTCAAGATACAGATTCTTCCTATAGTTTACCCCAGATCTTTAATATGCCAGTTTTAATTAACCCAATAGTTGCAGCATGGTGGCTGGTGTTTCAGAGCAGCAGAAATATTTGCTTCATCATGACTTCTGTAACATGTGACCATCATTTTGCATGTCAATTTGGTGAATGCAAAGTAATGATTTTTATAATTAAACAAAATTGTAGATGTCACTGTGATGGAATTTTCTTGATGTAATTAACAACAACTAGATTGTATGAGTGGCTGCATTCTATTACTAGAGGGTCTCAAGAACAAATACGAGAGATGGTTAAGACAGATGAATTATATCTATGGACAGTGGCTTCAGCTCCTAACAGAGGCCCCCATTTGCCTCTCTTAAATACCCTTCCCATATGCAGTTGGCTTTGCTAGATAACTCAAATTGTTTGAACCAAAGCAGTGCAATATGTCTTTACTTGTTTGCTTGCATGGTTACCTATTCATTATTTCATTGAACCTGATCTGATACACTGTATGCACCACACATAATGTCCTTCCTCACCAGCCTGAGCAGACTTATATCATGTTTGTCATCCCATGGTAACTGTTATTAAAAGTAAAAGAGTTTCTGTTTATTTGGATCAATTACCTGTCACAGAGAATGGGGAGAGGAAAGAAGTAAAATAAATGCAGGATTTTGAATAGTTAATATAAAGGGAAGAGAGAAAGCTGCAAGCATAAACATCCCTCCTTCACACCCAGTGATGTACAACTGTGCAATGGAGTCATCAATCCATGGACACGGCTGGGTAGCAAGCCACATCCTCTCTCAGCGTGTGAATAAGACTTTGGCTGAGGATTACAGATTCTTTAACTTGCAATAAAAACCAAAGAGTCTGAACAAAGTGAACTCAAGAGTAATCTAGATTGTTCTGGGACAAACCCATAATGATGTCCTCTATAAATTCTTTGAAATAAAACCCTTTTTCTTTCTCAGTCCATAGTCTTCCTTCTATAGTACAGACACCTTTTCCTGACTCAGAGATTGAACAAAAACCTTCAACATTTCTTTAAGCCCACAGCATCATACATACATTGCTACCTGTTTAAATTTTAAATGACATATCTTCTTATCTCTACAATGAGTCCTTTTTTTTTTTTGTTTGTTTTTTGTTTGTTTGTTTTTTCGAGACAGGGTTTCTCTGTGTAGTGCTGGCTGTCCTGGAACTCACTCTGTAGATCAGGCTGGCCTTGAACCCAGAAATCTGCCTGCCTCTGCCTCCAAGTGCTGGGAGGTCACTTGGAGGCATTAAAGGTGTGTGTCACCACCACCCGGCCAATGAGTCCTTTTTAGTAGATGACAAAATTATAGTCAATTGGATATGCACAAGACTGAAGTGTCTAGAACAGAGAGAGCTCCTAGTGAACCACTTAATCTTACTTAAATTGCTACAGTTATATTCTTATTTTATTGCTTTATGGGTTGTTTATCGAAAATTGGTAATCCATCAAATTATAACAATCTTTTCATTCTTGGATAGAACTTCATGTATATTCTGATGAAGATTCAGAAACTAATTGTCATATTCAGCTCAGCAGGAGAGCTGGCTATGCATCATTGAATGCCAATCTCTTAAAAAATGACCTACTATTAAAATTGGAAAACAGGCTACTTGGTCCAGTGTTATCCTATTCTCAAATATAATGTAGTGTGTAGTGACAATGCAACAATATTCATAATTAATATGATGGAAACTTGGATAGGAACTGGAGGGTAAATATTAGATTGAAGGTTACACAACAACGAGACCAGTCAAAGCCACATCATGTTTCTAATATCATCCATATACCAACATTATTCTTTGACTTTAATAATCTAGTTACCATGTACAGCCTTGTATAAGAGTTAGGATGCAGCTTACCTTCTCATATCTACTTAGGACGACCTCCTACCATCATAATTGTGCACTGCATTAATATTTATTCCATTTTTCTTATTTATTAAACCGAAATCCTACTTTGTGTCGTGTTTCCATTTCATATCATATATGATATAATACAAAACATTTATAGCCATTTATTATACTTAAAGCCTAACCACCATTTCAGGACTGCATGGATCTCCCCTTTTCATACCTTTTATACTAGTAATTCAATTCTACAAAAATGATGAAATGTTAGGTCTGATCTCCACTTACAATTCAGATTTGATTCAGAACATATGAAGCCAACTGCCAGGGTTTTGCTATTAGTGTGGTTAAGTATCCTCTTTCCTCTAAAATAATTTATCTTCAATAATGTGTATATGTCTACCTTTAAGAATGTATACCATATGCGTGGAGGTGGCCATGATGACAGAAGAGGGCATGGATTCCCTGGATTTAGTGGATTTAAGAAGGCTTACATGGTAATTTGGCATGGACTCTGTTATCTCTGGAAGAGCAAACAATGGTGAGCATAGCAGGAGTGAGGTTTATCTTTACTGTGGAAAGAAATGGTTAAAAAAAGTCTGAAACTGGTTAAAGAAAACATTATGACTTACATTCTACATATAAATGACTCTACATATTTTGTTCTAAAAAAGATCCAAATAATGGAAATGCAAGGTGCTTGATAGCAGGGCTCAAATTATCTTTAACAAAGGGATATGTATGAATTATCTTGCATGGAGCTGAAAAAGTCTTACAGAATATTTAAAGCATGATAATTAAAATAGAAGAAAATTGCATGCATCCAGTGTTTGAGGGCATGAGTAGGCATTATGTAAAGGAATCACCTTAATATTGTTAAGTAGGTACACAGGCACACTAGCCATGGAAATTGGGAAATTATCTAAACAGTTCAGAAAAACTAAATAATCTCAGTCCCTATATGCTGTTTTTTTCATTATGTGCACATTCTTCAAGGATCAGGTGAAGTGTCATTTTTTACTCTCTGATCTCATGGTGTTCAGCTCAAAACTTTTGAGTTAAGAGCAATGATTATAAGCTGATGAGTTTTGTGTTTACAACTCTTGATTGCACTGAGAATAAAGCTATGAAATTTCTGGACTGCATTGTGGGTTTTCTGCATAAAATAATGAAAATGCCAAGATTTCCATGGTTTTTTATACTTTCCATTACTTTGTAACTATTTTATACACTTGTATAAGTATACACTTATACTTTTGTTAATATAATATAATTGTACAGGCAATTGTAGAGTACATTAACTAAATGAGGGCAGGCAAAGAAATCGATCATGCAGTATCAAACTTAAAGCAACTTTATTGAGACATCCATACTGAGACTAATGAGCATCGAAGTACAGTTGCTCTGCAGCACTGTATTATGAATAAAGGCAATAGCTTCTTATTTTTTGCATAGTTTTCAGAATTAACAGGATGGAAGCCTGCATGGTACCAAAATTATCTTGAAGGGAAAGTATTTCCTCGGCTGTCAAACCGTGACTGCTCTTCACTGTGAAAAAAATTAGGACAAAGACAGCAGTAATGAGTCTCTTGCACACTATCACTGCTTAGTAGGAAAGCTGCACTCTTCAAATGTGACAAAAACTGGTGCACTTTGCTAGTAAAAGGGCCCTTCTTGATGATAGAATTGTTTAGAAAAGATGTGTTAGATGACATAAATGAGACCAGAGATAAGACTGTATTCAAAAATTATTTTGTTGGTAAGCATATTGAACCTGTTGATTTATCAGTAGTTAATCAATTAAATGAGCAAAAGAAATCTCCAAAACTTTCTAGTGTTATTTTTTTTTGTACCTAGAATGTGGAACTTGGACTTGATCTCTGGAAGATATATGTTCACAGGTTTTATCTACTGGTTTCTAAAACTGATCACAAGGACTTGCAATTATGAGGCCCTTAATGCCTAGGTGAAGCTATAAGATACATACTGTTTGATTTCAAAGACTGAGACATATCTGTCAAGACACTATTATCTTTACCTGTATGGTGAATGAAATCTCAATTACACTATTCTTGGTTTTTCTAACAGGTGCAGGATGACTCCATATGAGGCTTATTGCAGTTGACCTGCCTTCAGAAGTACAAACAGCTACAGCAACTTGAACATGGAGACTTTGTCATAATATTTGACATCAATATAATTTTCCACACTCTCCCAAATTCTTTCTGTCATGAAACCACAAAGATCATGTACGTCAAGACTATAATTGACACAAAATTTAATTCAAGGCTGTTTAGGAAACACATTCTATCTTACCAATTCTGTTTTCAGCCTAATCCTCTTTTTTTGTCTTGTCAGAATTCTTTATTTGTACAGGCCAAATAAAACCAAGAGGCCAGTCCAGGATATTTGTTGTACAAAAGAAAACAATGTGTATGTATCCATGCATCTATCTATCTAGACACTGTGACAATAGGAAAAAGCAGTTGTAGAGAGGATATTTGAAAATTGTAAAGTACATAAAAAGGGAGTGATTAGCATGTTTTACCCTAAATCTATTTTATGTTTTATTGATACCATTATAAAACTAACTAGCTGTATACCCGCAGACACTTGACTAAATTTAAGTATATACTCTGAGATCTGCTTTTGAAATGAATTCTGTTTGATCAGCCATGCATTTCCATCTTCATAATTTTCAGAATTAATAAGATTTTTCAGAAAATGATAGGTTGAAAATTTAGGGAGAATAATGAAAACCTGATCACCATGTCCTACTTCCTTTAGTAAGCCTCATCACTCATATTCCAGCATTCAATGGAAGGTTCAGATATTTATCCTATAGAAATAATGACTGCATGGAAACTAGCAGACAATGAGTTTTACCTCAGAAAAGACTTTGATTATGAAAATGAATTTCAGGAAAAATAAATCTAAAGCCATGAATAGAAACTACCATAACATAGCTTCATTTGAAACTTTTAAATAGAAGTAGATAGATAGATAGATAGATAGATAGATAGATAGATAGATAGATAGATAGATAGATAGATGGATAGATAGATAAGTAGATAGATAGACACATAGATACACAGATAAATAGATAGAACGATAGAAAAATAGATAGATAGATGATAAATAGATAGATAGATAGATAGATAGATAGATAGATAGATAGATAGATAGAAACATACATACATACATACATACATACATACATACATATATAGATACATAAATACCTAAATAATTTCCCCTATGGTAAACAAATATCCAGGACTGGCATCTTATTTTTATTTGGCCTATACAAATAAAGAATTATGACAAGGGAAAAAAGGAAATGAGGTAATGAAAAATATTAATTATTTTCTTTTTAATAGATAGTATTATTTTCAAAGAGCACCACAAAATTACCCTAAAATAATAATAATCTAATAACGATGCAATGGCTCAGCCTTCATAAGTCAGTCCAAAATGCTATGTACCTAGCTAACACTGCGAATCATTCTGCTACATTAAGATTTTGAGCTTCAATTGGATAAGAATTACAAATTGGAATACCTTGGTTCATTTTTAGCTCTAAATTTTCTTTGTCATTTAAGGACAGACTTTTGTGCTGTGAATGTGGAATACCCTGTAGGTTCACTTGTTTGAACCCTTAGTCATTTCCTGGTGATGCTGTTTGGGAAGGTTCTATAGCCACTGGAAGGTAGAGTCTTGATGAAAGGCTTCCGTAGATCAGGCTTTGTGGTTTTATGCCTTGGTTCACGTCTTGTTATGTCTCTTTGTTCATATGCATAGATGAAATGTGATTAGTGTGTTTACTGATTGACAGGCATGCCTCAGGGTTCCTCCTGCTACACTTTCTTTACTGTAGAGGGCTAAATCCCCTTTGGAACTGTAAGCTGGAATAGACTGTTTCTTTCCCAAGTTGCTTTTCTCACACTATTTAATTACAGCAACAGGAAAGTAACTAATAAAGACACTAAACCTAAAGCAGATGCCTACATGTGTTCAGTGCTAACCAACATTTCAGGACATTCTTGCTAAGTGATCAGTTGCAGAAAAGTAAACCCATAGACACTCAAATCCTTATACAGATGATCCTGTGTTTAGATGTACAATCCTCTTGTGTGTCCAGGTCACAAATAGATTAATTCTTCATGACACACGTGTTTTGTTACAGGGTATTCTATAGCTAAAAGTGATGAGAAAAACTCTCTGCTCTCATTCAGTACAGATTAACATTACAAATACTTTGAATGTACAGGTAGTTGAAACTGATGATGCCTAACCAGTGAATGCAGAGTCCAAAATGCTCCATACAATAGCTTTACATTCTTCCACAGCTCCTTTATTATCACTTTATTTTGGTTCTTGCTTAGCTTATGCTTTTCTCCTTGTATTTAATTAATTTTGGTCTCCTTAGGGTTTTTTTTTCCTGAGCTTATTCAACTAGAGTAATGTAATTAACATATTCGCTCCAGAGGTCCTCACACAAAGGCTTACTTAAACATAGATAAAGCTATTCAGATAAAACATTGAATGCTGAAAGAGATACAATAGGTCAAATGCTGTTGAGAGTGAGAGAATTGGTTTTCGTCAGGGACAGGACTAGCTCCTGAAGTAGTCTACTCTAAACTCATATGCATAGGCACAACACTAAATGAATTCAGTAAATTGCATATAGATGCATATATATATATATATATGTATGTGTATATATGTGTGTGTGTGTGTGTGTGTGTGTGCATGTATGTCTGTGCACATGGATGGATGAATTTGTATATATGTAATGTGTGTATATGACAGTGAGAAAAAAGAATGAATCACAAAATGAGAGGAGAAAGACATGGGAGGAAAAGGAGACAAGAGAAGGAGGATAGGACTGATGGGATGCAGTGTTCAATTATAGCAAATTTCTTTTTTTTTCGATATATTTTTTATTTACATTTCAAATGATTTCCCTTTTCCTAGCCCCCCCCCCCCACTCCCAGAAAGTCCCGTAAGCCCCCTTCTCTCCCCCTGTCCTCCCACCCATCCATTCCCACTTCCCCATTCTGGTTTAGCTGAATACTGCTTCATTGAGTCTTTCAAGAAGAAAGGGCCACTCCTCCGTTCTTCTTGTACCTCATTTGATGTGTAGATTATGTTTTGGGTAATCCAGGTTTCTAGGTTAATATCCACTTATTAGTGAGTGCATACCATGATTCATCTTTTGAGTCTGGGTTACCTCACTTAGTATGATGTTCTCTAGGTCCATCCATTTGCCTAAGAATTTCATGAATTCATTGTTTCTAATGGCTGAATAGTACTCCATTGTGTAGATATACCACATTTTTTGCATCCACTCTTCTGTTGAGGGATACCTGGGTTCTTTCCAGCATCTGGCAATTATAAATAGGGCTGCTATGAACATAGTAGAGCATGTATCCTTATTACATGGTGGGGAATCCTCTGGGTATATGCCCAGGAGTGGTATAGCAGGATCTTCTGGAAGTGAGGTGCCCAGTTTTCAGAGGAACCGCCAGACTGATTTCCAGAGTGGTTGTAGCAATTCGCAACCCCACCAGCAGTGGAGGAGTGTTCCTCTTTCTCGACACCCTCTCCAAAACCTGCTGTCTCCTGAATTTTTTATCTTAGCCATTCTGACTGGTATAAGGTGAAATCTCAGGGTTGTTTTGATTTGAATTTCCCTAATGACTAATGAAATTGAGCATTTTTTAAGATGCTTCTCTGCCATCCGAAGTTCTTCAGGTGAGAATTCTTTGTTTAACTTTGTACCCCATTTTTTAATAGGATTGTTTGGTTTTCTGGAGTCTAACTTCTTGAGTTCTTTATATATATTGGATATTAGCCCTCTGTCTGATGTAGGATTGGTGAAGATATTTTCCCAATTTGTTGGTTGCTGATTTGTCCTCTTGATGGTGTCCTTTGCCTTACAGAAACTTTGTAATTTTATGAGGTCCCATTTGTCAATTCTTGCTCTTAGAGCATACGCTATTGGTGTTCAGAAACTTTCTCCCTGTACCGATGTCCTCAAGGGTCTTCCCCAGTTTCATTTCGATTAACTTCAGAGTGTCTGGCTTTATGTGGAGGTCCTTGATCCATTTGGATTTGAGCTTAGTACAAGGAGACAAGGATGGATCAATTCGCATTCTTCTGCATGCTGACCTCCAGTTGAACCAGCACCATTTGTTGAAAAGGCTACCTTTTTTCCATTGGATGTTTTCAGCCTCTTTGTCAAGGATCAAGTGGCCATAGGTGTGTGGGTTCATTTCTGGATCTTCAATCCTGTTCCATTGATCCTCCTGCCTGTCACTGTACCAACACCATGCAGTTTTTAACACTATTGCTCTGTAATATTTCTTGAGGTCAGGGATACTGATTCCCCCAGAATTTCTTTTGTTGCTGAGAATAGTTTTAGCTAGCCTGGGTTTTTTGTTATTCCAGATGAATTTGAGAATTGCTCTTTCTAACTCTGTGAAGAATTGAGTTGGGATTTTGATGGGTATTGCATTGAATCTGTAGATTACTTTTGGCAAAATGGCCATTTTAACTATATTGATTCTACCAATCCATGAGCATGGGAGATTTTCCCATTTTTTTTGAGGTCTTCTTTCATTTCCTTCTTCAGAGTCTTGAAGTTCTTGTCATACAGATCTTTCACATGTTTGGTAAGAGTCACCCCAAGATACTTTATACTATTTGTGGCTATTGTGAAGGGGGGTCATTTCCCTAATTTCTTTCTCAGCCTGCTTATCCTTTGAGTATAGGAAGGCCACTGATTTGCTTGAGTTGATTTTATAACCTGCCACTGTTTATCAGCTGTAGCAGTTCTCTAGTGGAGTTTTTTGGGTCACTTAGGTAGACTATATTGTCATTTGCAAATAATGATAGTACGACTTCTTCCTTTCCAATTTGTATCCCTTTGACCTCCTTATGTTGTCGGATTGCCTGGGCTAGTACCTCAAGTACCATATTGAAAAGATAAGGAGAAAGGGGGCAGCCCTGTCTAGTCCCTGATTTTAGTGGGATTGCTTCAAGTTTCTCTCCATTTAGTTTGATGCTGGCTACCGGTTTGCTGTATATTACTTTTACTATGTTTAGGTATGGGCCCTGAATTCCTGTTCTTTCCAAGACTTTAAGCATGAAAGGATGCTGAATTTTGTCAAATGCTTTTTCAGCATCCAATGAAATGACCATGTGGTTTTGTTCTTTGAGTTGGTTTATGTAGTGGATTGCATTGATGGATTTCCGTATATTGAACCAACCCTGCATTCCCGGGATAAAGCCTACTTGATCATGGTGGATGATCATTTTGATGTGTTCTTGGATTCGGTTGGCAAGAATTTTATTGAGTATTTTTGCATCGATGTTCATAAGGTAAATTGGTCTGAAGTTCTCTTTCTTTGTTGGATCTTTGTGTGGTTTTGGTATCAGAGTAATTGTGGCTTCATAGAAGGAATTGGGTAGTGTTCCTTCAGTTTCTATTTTGTGGAATAATTTGAAGAGTATTGGTGTTAACTCTTCTTTGAAGGTCTGATAGAAATCTGCACTGAAACCATCTGGTCCTGTGCTTTTTTTGGTTGGAAGACTTTCTATGACTCCTTCAATTTCTTTAGGCATTATGGGACTGTTTAGATGATATTTGGTCCTGATTTAATTTTGGTATTTGGTATCTGTCAAGGAAATTGTCCATTTTCTCCAGATTCTCCAGTTGTGTTGAGTACAGGCTCTTGTAGTAGGAACTGATGATTTTTTGGATTTCCTCAGTTTCCGTTGTTATATCTCGCTTTTCATTTCTAAGTTTGTTAATTTGGATACTTTCTCTGTGCCCTTTGGTCAGTCTGGCTAAAGGTTTATCTATCTTGTTGATTTTCTCAAAGAACCAGCTCCTGGTTTTGTTGATTCTTTGTATGGTTCTCTTTGTTTCTACTTGATTGATTTCAGCCCTGAGTTTGATGATTTCCTGCCTTCTACTCCTCCTGGGTGAAATAGCTTCTTTTTGTTCCAGGGCTTTCAGGTGGTCATTAAGCTGGTAATGTATGCTCTCTCCATTTTCTTTTTGGAGGCACTCAGGGCTATGAGTTTTCCTCTTAGCATTGCTTTCATTGTGTCCCATAGATTTGGGTATGTTGTGTCTTCATTTTCATTGTGTTCTAAAAAGTCTTTAATTTTTTTCTTTATTTCTTCCTTGACCAAGTTATCATTGAGTAGAATATTGTTCAATTTCCACGTGTATGTGGGTTTTCTGTTGTTTTTGTTCCTATTTAAGACCACTTTTACTCCATGGTGATCTGATAGGAGGCATGGGATTAGTTCGATCTTCTTATATTTGTTGAGGTCTGTCTTGTGACCAATTATATGGTCGATATTGGAGAAGGTACCATGAGGTGCTGAGAAAAAGGTATATTCTTTTTCTTTAGGATAGAATGTTCTATATATATCTGTTAAATCTAATTGGTCCAAAGCTTCAATTAGTTTCATTGTGTCCCTGTTTAGTTTCTGTTTTCCTAATCGGTCCATTGAGGAAAGTGCAGAGTTGAAGTCACCCACAATTATCGTGTTAGATGCAATGTGTGCTTTGAGCTTTAATAAAGTTTCTTTTACAAATGAGGGTGCCCTTGCATTTGGAGCATAGATGTTCAGGATTGAGAGTTCTTCTTGTTGTATTTTTCCTTTGACCAGCAAGAAGTGTCCCTCAGAGTCTCTTTTGATGACTTTGGGTTGAAAGTTAATTTTATCTGATATTAAAATGGCTACTCCAACTTGTTTCCTGAGTCCATTTGCTTGTAAAATTGTCTTCCAGCCTTTTACTCTAAGGTAGTGTTTGTCTTTCTCCCTTAGGTGTATTTCCTGTAAGCAGCAAAATGTAGGGTCCTGTTTACATATCCAGTCAGTTAGTCTTTGTCTTTTTATTGGGGCATTGAGTCCATTGATGTTAAGAGATATTAAGGAATAGTGATTGTTACTTCCTGTCATTTTTGACGTTATTTTTTTAAATTTGATTGGTTAACTTCTTTTGGGTTTGATGAAAGGTTACTATCTTGCTTTTTTCAGGGTGAAGTTTCCCTCCTTCTATTGGTGTTTTCCTCCTATTATCCTTTGTAGGGCTGGGTTTGTGGATAGATATTGGGTAAACTTGGTTTTGTCATGGAATATCTTAGTTTCTCCATCTACGGTGATTGAGAGTTTTGCTGGATATAGTAGTTTTGGCTGGCATTTGTGTTCTCTTAGAGTCTGCATGAGATCAGCCCAGGATCTTCTAGCCTTCATAGTCTCAGGTGAAAAGTCTGCTGTGATTCTGATAGGTCTTCCTTTATATGTTACTTGGCCTTTTTCTCTTACTGCCTTTAGTATTCTTTCTTTGTTTAGTACATTTGGTGTTTTGATTATTATGTGACGGGAAGTATTTCTGTTCTGGTCCAGTCTGTTTGGAGTTCTGTAGGCTTCTTGTATATTCATGGGTATCTCTCTCTCTAGGTTAGGGAAGTTTTCTTCCATAATTTTATTGAAGATATTTGCTGGCCCTTTAAGCTGTAAATCTTCACTCTCATCTATGCCTATAATCTTTAGGTTTGGTCTTCTCATTGTGTCCTGGATTTCCTAGATATTATAGGTTACAAACTTTTTGCTTTTTGCATTTTCTTTAACTGTTGAGTCCATGGTTTCTATGGCATCTTCAGCGTCTGAGATTCTTTCTTCTATCTCTTGTATTCTGTTGTTGATATTTGCATCTATGTCCACTGATTTCTTCCCAAGGCTTTCTATCTCCAAAGTTGTCTCTCTTTGAGTTTTCTTAGTTGTTTCTACTTCTGATTTTAGATCCTGGATTGTTTTGCTTAGCTTCTTTACTTGTTTGTTTGTGCTTTCCTGTAATTCCTTGAGAGATTTTTGTGTTTCCTCTTTCATGACCGCAGTCTGTTGACCAAAGTTCTCCTATATTTCTTTAAGTGTTTTTTGTGTTTCCTCATTATTGGCTTTTGTATTCTCCTGGATTTCTTTCAATGATTTTTGTGTTTCCCTTGCAAGGGCTTCTAACTTTTGATCCATTTTCTTCTGAATTTCTTTAAGTATGTCCTTCATGTGTTCCTGTACCAGCATCATGACCAGTGATTTTAAATCCAAATCTTGTTTTACTGGTGTGATGGGGTATCCAGGACATGCTGGTAAAGGAGAATTGGGTTCAGATGTTGCCATATTGCCTTGATTTCTGTTAGTGACATTCCTGCGTCTGCCTTTTGCCATCTAGTTCTCACTGGTGTTAGTTGGTCTTGTCAATGCTGGACCCACCAGTGCAAGCTGCCCCTTCCCTGGTGGCCTCTGGTGCACAGCTTACCTCCTACACTGCCTGGAGACAGGGTGTTGTTGTCCAGGCTGTTCAGACCCCGAAGCAGACACCTGAAGGCTCCTCCTGGGGCTCGCTGGATTCACTGGAGCACAGGACTTCTCTCCGCTGGCTGCCTGGAAGCCCCACTTGCCTCTTTCAGGACCTGGAGATGTGGTGTTGCTGCTCAGGCTGATCTGGATCTGGAAGTGTAGAGGTCCGAGGACTACTGCCAGAGTCCTCAGGACTGAAGCCTAAGCTCTGTGCCACAGGGAACAAGCTGTGCTGTGAGCTCCCAGACTGCCTCTGGGCGCACACCAGGTCCCCTGCACTTCCTGGAGACTGAGTGCTGTGGCCCAGGCTGTTCAGATCCCAAAGCAGGCGCCTGAAGGCTCCTGCTGGGGCCTGCTGGATTCACTGGAGCACACAGACCTCTCCTGCTTGCTGCCTGGAAGCCCCACCTGCCTCTTTCAGGACCTGGACATGTGGTGTTGCTGCTCAGGCTGATCTGGATCCGGAAGCATAGAGGTCCGAGGACTACTGCCAGAGGCCTCAGGATTGAAGCCTAAGCTCTGGAGATGTGGTGCTGCTGCTCAGGTCGATCTGGATCCAGAAGTGGAGAGGTCCGAGGGCTACTGCCAGAGGCCTCAGGACTGAAGCCTAAGCTCTGTGCCACAGGGAACAAGCTGTGCTGTGAGCTCCCAGACTGCCTCTGGGCGCACACCAGGTCCCCTGCACTTCCTGGAGACAGAGTGCTGTGGCCCAGGCTGTTCAGATCCCAAAGCAGGCGCCTGAAGGCTCCTGCTGGGGCCTGCTGGATTCACTGGAGCACACAGACCTCTCCTGCTGGCCGCCTGGAAGCCCCACCTGCCTTTCAGGACCTGGAGATGTGGTGCTGCTGCTCAGGCCGATCTGGATCCTGAAGCCTATAGCAAATTTCTTACCATCAACTAGATATACAAACAGTGTTGATGTGACAAGCTATAAAATGAAAATTAATGCCAATCAAAAGAAGAATCAAGAGAAGATATGTAAACATGAATGAAAAACAAGAACTTTAAAAATAAACAAATAAGATGAAAGCCCAAGGTATACTTACACATCCTGGCAATCCCAACACTTGAGAGAGCCAGGAGGATTGGGAGTTCAAAGCTGGCTTTATCCACATGATTTTGAAGCCTATTTAAGATACATAAAATGTTGTTTTGTATACAAGAAAGCTTCCAGGAAGTGAATTTATGACATGAGACACTTAGATGCACACAAATACATGCACTACTTTAAGAATGACCAAGTTTAACATGTGGGTACAGATGCCTGGTTTATAAACCAGTCCTTTTTTTTTTTTAAGTATTTTAGTCTAGAAGCAAGTTTTATCCAGTAAAATTAGGCTTCAGATTGAATATTTTGATTATTTTATAACAAGTGACATGCAAATAAGAAATGCATGATGCTGGGAGCCAGAGAGGGACACACTCAGAGTCTGGATTTGGGATAGTGAAGGCCACTTTTGGATTATGACTGGGCGATAAAGATAACTCTTACATTTGGAGAGGGCAGGGAGGATTAATTTTGGATTCTGAGCAGAACAATGACTTTGCGCTGCAGTGTATGAGGTATTCATAGGAATAGTCAGGCCGTATCCCTCAGTAGAATACCTTTCCAGTTGTGTCTGTGTAGTCTGGCCTATGTTCTGGCACCCGAGCATGGCATAACATGCCAGAGTCTATTCCTGAGCTATTTATCTGGATCACTTTAGGTCCTATAGTTGAATGACGTGATTGCACTTAGCAAATAAGTATGAGTAGGTTCAGCTCTAATTCTATATAGACAAGGGAAATAAAAGCATTTGCAATTTAGGGTACTTTTATTTTGAAATATGTAATAAGCACATAACTACTATTATTTGACTGCATTTGTGCAATATATTTCTTTTCCTTAATTATTCTAAAAAGATAATTGAGTCCCAAATGTCAAATAATGAATGCATAAAAAAAATCCAATGCAAAAATAAGAGGCTGCATTCTGATGTACTATATTACAATTTTTCAGGTTTTCATAAAGAAAATTGTTACTGATCATAGATTATTGCAAATTGAAAAATGTAACACCACAGAAAATTCTAATGCTAAAACTGGTAGAATTAATAAGCACTTTTGGAAATTATTTGAAACAGCAGTTATTATTTTAAAAAAATTCACAGCAACATTTTTATGTTATTATAAGTAAGGTTAAATATGGCTGCTTGTGTAAAGAATAAATCAATCAACTTAGAAATGTAAAACTGCAATATATTATCATCAAAATATAAAAGTAGTCTAATTAAGTAATCCTAAACTCTGTGGTTTGTATACATACCTAGTAAAAGAAGTTTCAACAATGGCAAAAAATAATGTGAAAAAGATGCTGGAACCATCATTTATCAAGTTAATGTAAATTAAACATTCAATAGATTTGTACACATTGCTACAGTGGATGAAGCTGAGAATCACTGCTCCATCTGGCTTTGTCAAGGGCACAAAACTGTAACAATTCTGCAGCTTCACAGGATATGTAAATCATAGGAACACTTTGGGAAACAATTAGTCAAGTCCATAAAAGTCAATGATATATGGCAGAGACAATGTGTTTCTTAGAATAACTAAGCAAGTGAAATCCTGTGCCCATGTCTACCCATGTAGGCAATATGCTTAACATCTTTGTGGTATGAAGATTTCAGAATAAATTAAGGTTGCATTATAGAGAAAGTTAGCAGACAATTTGTAGGACCATCATATGTTGCAATAGTAGGGCTCGTTGCAGTGAAAACAGCAATGTCAAGCACATATGCCAGAAACACATAAGCATATACATCATATATATATATATATATATATATATATATATATATATATATATATATATATGTATATATATATATACATATATATATATACATAAACATACACATACACACATATATATACACAAACATATACCTATACAACAGCATAGATGACTGAAAAAATGATTTTCTTGAATAAAAGATTCTGGACTCCGGACCCCTGCATACTAGTTAATTTTATTTATGCAAAATTCTTAACCTGACTCTTTCTAGAAACTGAGCACAGGTGTTGCCTCGGGATGCCATGTGACACAAGAAAGCAGGAAAATATTTAAAGTTCTATTCATATTCTTATTCTCTGCTGTTCACTGATGCCATGCAAAAATACACATTTCAAACATAATTATTTCTACATTGTATGAAATTTGTTATCAAAAGTTTAAAACAATATGTACAAATGATTTTTATAACTGTTGTAATTAAATATACCTTTTGAAGAAGCATTACCTTCCAACAGAACTACCACTTAGGGAATTGAACTGCCTAAAATATATAAGCAATCCTAAAGAGCTCTTTATTATTTCAGGAGAAGAAAGAAAACCCAAGAGTTACACAATGTGATATAATATTCAGCACATTCTAGAAAATGCTGAGATGTGAAATAAAAGAAACAAAAAACAGATCCATGGATCTTAGAAAAAAAGAGGGGTTAGACTGATTTAAAAGGAACAAAAATTAAATCTTTAGGGGTATGATGGAAATTTACATCTTTTGTATGACAGGGTTTTCCTATCTACATTTGACAAGAGACATAGACTTTTCCCTAGCATATGTTGCTTCTGTTAATATAAATTTTACATTAGTATATCTGCCTTGTAGACTTATTCTAAAACTGCATTAACAATGACCTTTCAGTCTGAAAATATGGCTCAGTTATTAAGAATTCTTGCTGCACTTGCAGAGGAACCAGGTTCAGTTTAATTGTCAGTCACAACTGCCTATACACTGTCAGTCACACTGCCTATGTATTTAATTTTATGCAATCTGATTGCCTCTTCTTACATACTCAAATTCCTACATGCATAAAGTACAAACACATAAATTGGTATACTCAGAAACACAGTCATACACATAGAGCAAATAAATGTAAAACAGCAACAATTCCTTTTTTTATCTTTCCTGATTCTTTGCTGAGCTCAGGTTGCATCTTGTGTAGCCTCAGTACAGAAGAATTTTAAATATATTTTAAACCTAATAGCATGGTATTGCACTGAACTTGTCTGAGAGACTCTGTGAAGACTGCTATTGGATTTCAAGTGATCCAGGCTAAGTTTCCATAAAGTACGAAGAGAAGAAAGATGAAATCAGCTGAGAGAGATTTCCTTGAAATTACTTCTTTATTATGTGATGAAACATTCATATTCTGTAAAGAAAGGAGTCACAGCCTTTCTCAAACCTTAATTTTTAATGCTTGAGAATTTCTCTGAGCTACACACTCATACTTTGATTTTAATAAAAGGGTACATTTTAAATAGCCCAGATATAAAAGAGTAGCCTAACATCACATGTGATTTTCCAAATACCTAATCTCAGCAGCAATTCAGTAGAGTCAGGAGTGTCAGGAGTTTATGTTATCTCTTGCTTCCTTGAGAAGCTAAGACTAGCCTGGAGAAAAAGGACAGACATCTCTGAAGTAGTGCTGGGTCATCAGGTTATTACTTCAAAGAGCTGCCCTGCCCCACCCCCGGTTTTACATCCATGGTAACCTGCTTCACCCCAGCTTCATACAAAACCTCCTTTAGTAATGAATCTCCTGATAACTTTACTAAGACAAATAAAGAATAGACTCTTAGCATTCTGTGCTACTTCCAGTAGCATAGACAGTTTTTGATAAAATTATTTTGTTAAAGCTTTAAATTAAAACTTAAGTTGCCACAAATCTCAGATGGCAAATGTCACTCTCCTTGGTCTTCTTCCTTCAAGAAGAGCAGCACCACAGTAGTTTTTCTAACTGGCTCCACTGAGCTTTAATGGAATTTATTCTCAAGATGCATCCTGGGAAAACTGTCCAGACTATTTCCCTTTGCACAAATAGGTCTCTAAGACTATAGTTTGGCAAATTCTGCCTTGAGTAAATGAACATTTTCAATTATGGAAGGCTCAATTTGAATCGCCCAAAGATATCCATATCTCTAATAAACTGACATGCTACTAATATGGAAAAATGGCTCTACAGCAATAAGTAGGATTTTAAAATCTGCTGTCTTTACCATATACTTAACTGAGGGCAATCTGGCTATATAATTTTATTCTGATAGCATGATTAACCATTATCTTTGTCTAAATCCCTGTTCTAGTGCTATAAAAAGAAACCATGACCAAGGTAATTCCTATGATAGAAAGTAAGTGGGGGCAGGATTGCATTTTCAGAGGGTGGGTCCATTATCATCATGGTTGGGAGCATGGTGGCATGCAGGTGCTTGAGCAGCAGTTGAGAGCTACATTCTAATTGACATGCAGAGAGAGGAAGTGGGTTGAGACAGGCATTATATTTTTTAAAAGTTCAACGCCTATCCCTGAAACATTTTCTCCAACAAGTCCATATGTCCTAATCCTTTCAGATAGTGCCACTCCCTCATGACTATGCATTCAAGTATATAAATCTATGAGGGATATTCCTATTCAAACTACCAAAGTCATTGCTCTGTTGATGCTTCTGGAACTTGGTAAATAGTTCCTCTTTAAGACTTGTATTTGAGAGAACAATTGAATGGACTTCCTGCCTATGGAAATGCCCCAGTCCCTAGATTTGGTAACCAAGGCCCCAGCCAACTTTCTCATCCATCTGACTCACCACCATCCCTTCCTGCTGCTGTGCCCCTGGCCCCAACCTGAGCAGACCTCTGCTGCCAATAGCAGGCCATACCAGTCAGAACAGGTGAGCGGCCCACATTCCCATGAAACTCCTTCATTCTCTAGTTTGCTTCTAAAAGATCTATCCCACTGCCCCTCCCTGTCTTGCCCCGCACCACATGGCCTGCTGCCAGGAGCCTGGCTGAAACTCCAGCCAACTGCCACTGCTCAGGTGTTGATGGCAGCATTTAGAAGAGGTGAGTGACTCACCTGCCACCTGAACTGACTCACTCATAGAGTCTTTTCCAAAGACCCACTCCACTGCTGCCTTAATCCAGCCCCACCTTAGCACCTGCCTGCTGCTATACCCCAGGTCCCAACTCAGATGTACTTCTGCTACCAAAGTACAGCCTAGCTAGTCAGGAGAACTAGTGCAGACCATCAAAGTTTGAAGAAAATGTACAGGCAACACAAACCAAAAAATCAGAGAGGCCACTTCAGTCAGAGACTCCCTGCTTTACTATAAAGAACATCTTCCACCAGAGCCCCTGATAGGTGCCCGTCAGTGGACCTCCTTCTCTCCCCTTCTCATAACCTGACATAACCCCATCCTACAACACAGACAGAGACACCTGCCACAATAAAAGTCACGCTAGCTACCCAAAGTCCGACCTCAACTTGTAAGCAGTCTCCCTACTGAATCAGAGATTGATCCAGCTATCAGAAATGTATAGTACCAGTATTAGAAGACCAAAGATGAAAGAAAAACAAAGTAACAAAACACCTACCTAACAAAGACAAACTCAGAAGTCAACACCTAGATTTATAATTATTCCAAACTCAGACACCTAAATGCTGGTGTAAGAACCCAACGGACAAAAGCCATGGCAATATGTTACCCCCAGAACCCAGCTATTCTATGACAGCAAGACCTTGATATTCCCACACAATGACAGATAAAAACACAACCCAAAAACCAACATTATGAAGATGAAAGAGATCCTTAAAGAGAAAATGAAAAATCTCTCATAGTAATCAAGGATGAGATAAAGAAAAAAATCAGGAGAAGTCAGTAAATCCCGTAAAGAAAGCTAAGAAATGCAAGAAACAAACAAATAAATAGACAGTGGAAACTGATCAGGACCTGAAAATGGAAAGAGATGTAATAACAAACAATAACAAACAAAAACCCCAAATAGAAAAAAACTAGAAATGGAAAATCTAGATAAGCAAACAGGAACTAGAAGCATAAATATAACCAATAGAACAGAAGAGATAGAAGAGAGAATCTCAAGCATTGAACATATGAACAAAGACAAAATAGATTCATGTATCAATGAAAAGGTTAAATCTCTGCAGTTCTTTCAGACAGGAACAATTACAGCATCTCAAAGTTTTGACTATGGGATGGTAACCCCATCCCTCACTTGATGCCCTGTCTTTCTGTTGGAGGTGGGCTCTACAGGTTCCCTCTCTCCAATGCAGTGCATTTCATCTAAGGTCCCTCTCTTTGAGTCCTGAGAGTCTCTCACATCCTAGTTCTCTGGTACAATCCAGAGGATCCCCCCAACTTCCTACCTCCCAAGGTTGTCTGTTTCCATTCTTTCTGTTGATCCTCAGGGAGTTCAGTCCTTTTCTCCCACCTAATACCCAATTATGTTCCCCCTCTCTGCTGTTCAATCCCATTTCCCTTCCAGATCCCCCCCCCCTTGTGGTTGCTTTCTTCTCCCTCCCAAGTGGGACTGAGGTATCTTCACTTGGGTAGTTCAGCTTGTTGACCTTTTTGAGTTCTGTGCACTGTATCTTGGGTATTCTGCCTTTGTTTCTTTGTTTGTTTGTTTGTTTTGGGTAATATTCACTTACTAGTGAGTAGATACCATGCATGTCCTTTGGGGTCTGAGTTACCTCACATGAGATAATTTTTTTCTTGTTCCATTTATTTGCCTGCAAAACTCAGGATTTCCTCATTCTTAATAGCTGAGGAAAAGAAAGTCCAGCAACAGTCCCAAAATCGGATCCTGCTCAAGGGAAGGCCCCAAGACTTGACACTTTTACTGAGGCCATGGAGTGCTCACAAAAAAGGACCTTACATGACTGCCCGCCAAAAGACCTAACAAGCAGCTGAAAGAGTCAGGTACAGATATTTGTACCCAACCAGTGGACAGAAGCTGCTGAACCCTGTGGTTGAATTAGGGAAAAGCCGGAAGAAGCTGAGGAAGAGGGAGACCCTGTAGAAGGGCCAGCAGTCTCAATTAAACTGTACCCTCAAGATCTCTGATACTTGAACACTGGCCAGTCAGCATATATCAGCTGATGAGACATCCCCTCCCCCAACACATATATAACAGAGGACTGCCAAGTTTGGGTTTAGTCAGAGAAGATGCACCTAACATTCAAAAGACTAGAGACCTCAGGGAATTTAGAGGTCTGGTGGGGTGGGGGTAGGGGATGGGGACATCCTCATGGAGACAGGGGGAAGAGGAGGAGGTATGGAATGTGAAACAGTCAGAGAATGAACCTGGAAGGGAATAAAATCTGGAGTTTAAAATAAATATAATATAATATAATATAATATAATATAATATAATATAATATAATATAATATAATATAATATAATATATAATTAATATACAATATAATATATAATATAAAAAACAACATTCAGGAAATCTGGGGAAATTATGAAAAAAACAAAGCTAAAGATAATATGAATAGAAAGAAAAGAACTCCAGCCCAAATTTCAAGAAAATATACTTCATGAAATCATAGTAGACAATTTTTCTAACTTAGAGGGCACACATATAAATGCACAAGAAGCTTACAATACACCAAATAGACAGGACTAGGAAAGTCCCTATTTAGTCAAGACACTACTAAATGTACAAAACAAAGAAAGAATATTAAAAAGTACAGAAGACCCAAAACATATACAGCAGAAGGCTTCTGGGAGGTTTGGAGCAGTAGAGAGTTTGGGGAGTGGGGACATCTTTTGGTGACAGGGGTTGGGAGCAGAGTATGGGATATGTAACAATCAGAGGTCAGACTGGGATGGGAATAAAGACTGGATTGTGAAAAAAAAGAATATTTTTAAAAAGCTAAAAAGAAAAGTACAGAAAAGAAAGAGACCAAGTAACATGTAAAGGCAGATGTTTTAAAATTACACCAAATTCTCAACTGAAGATCTAGAAAAAAAAAAAAATACCAGAAGGGCCTGTATAGCTGTCCTGATGATTGTAAGATACCAAGGATACCAGTCCAGGCTAATATACCTAGAAAAAAATTTCAATCTCCATCATTGGAAAAAATAAGATATTTCATGAAAAATTAAAATTTAAACAATATTTATTCACAAATCTTGGTGTACAGAAAGCACTAGAAGAAAAACTCCAACCTAAGAAACTATACCTAGAAAAAAAAAACAAGAAATAAATAATCTGATGTCAGAAAGAAACACCAAATGAGAAACATATATCCATCACTATCACCACCACCAACAAAATGGCAGCAATTAGCAATCATTGACTATTAACATATCTCAGTAGCAATGGACTCAACTCTACTATAATAGGGCACAGAGTAAAAGAATAGATCCATCCTTCTGTTGCATACAAAAACTATATCTCATCATCAGAGATCTAGACATTTCCTCACAGGGTGGGGACGTTCGGAAAAAGATTGTCTAGGCAAGTAGACACAAGAAGTAAGGTGATGTAGCTATTCTAATATTTAAAATAAAATCAAATTCCAACCAAAAGTAATCAAAAGAAAAGAGGAAGGACACTTGCTACTCATCAAAAAAATTTACCAAGACATATTAATTATGACAAAATATGCTTCAATGCAAGGGCACCAACATTTATAAATGAACATTACGGAAGCTTAAATCACACATTGAGGCCTGTAAATTAATAGTGGAGGACTTCAACTTCCCAGTCTCACCAACTGGCATGTCATCCAGACCAATATAAACCGAGAAATCATGGAGCTAACAATCATTATGAATCAAATAAACTAACATATCTAGAAAATATTTCACCCAAACACAAAAAATATACCCTTTTCTCCTCGCTTCATGGAACAGTCTTCAAAATTGATAATGCACTCAGTCACAAAGCAAGTGTGAACAGATACAAGAAAAATAAAATAACCCTCTCTAGCCTATTAGACAGTCAAAGATTAAAGCTGGATTTCAACAACAGAAACAACAGAAAGCCTATAAACTCATGGAAATTGAATAACTCCCTATTGAAGCACTTCATGGTCAAGGGGGAAAGAAAAGAAAGAAATTAAAGACTTCCTAGACTTCAATGAAAAGGAACAGACAACATACCCAAACTTATGAGACACAATGAAACCCATTATAAGAGGAAAGTTCATAGCACTGTCTACCTTAAGAATCTCATACTAATAACTTGACAGCTTACCTGCAAGTTTGAGAACAAAGAGAAACAAACACACACAAGAGGTGTAGATAGCAGGAGATAAACTGAGGGCTGAAATAAATAAAATAAAACCAAAAAGAACAATACAAAAAAAATCAATGAAATCACAAGTTGGTTTTTGGAGGAAATCAACAAAATAGAGAAAGCATTATCCATAACACTAAAAGACAGGGAAAGACTATCCAAAGTAACAAAATAAGAAGCTAAAACACAGAAATAAGAACAGACATTAAGGAAAGTCAAAGAATCATAACTCCAAAAACTTGTACTCTAAAAAAATGGAAAATTATAAAAGAAATGAATAATTTTTTGATAGATACCAAGTATCAAAGTTAAATCAAGACCAGGTAAACTACTTAAATAGAAATATAATAATGCTATAGAAATAAATAAAAGAAGCCATTAAGAGTCTCTCAAGCAAGTTAAAACAACCAATCCAAATAAAAACAAAACAGTACAAGACTTTTATACCATTATCTACACTGTTCTTTTTTCCATAAACAGGAATTTTCTGCATTGTTGATTTGGTTTTTTGCTTGAATTATGTTAATTGGTTTCCCAAAATTACATGGGAATTTGTACATCTCCATGTCCACTGAGGGTTCCTTACCCCTAGTTGCCTTTGATTGGTAAATAAAGTTGCCAATGGATAATGGCTGGGCAGGGAGAGGTGGGACATTTAGGTTTTCCTAGGCAAGACACTCAGACGGAGAAAGCATGTCAGAAAAGGAATAAGATCCAGGCTTAAGGCTGCAGAAGAGAAAGCACACAATCATGTAAGAGCTGCAGGAGAGCGGTCCCATGGGCCCCACATATTGGGTCTAGGGTAGCAAAGATGGAATATAGGTTTTACTAAGTAATAATTCAAGAGTTTCAGAGGGGAGGAGTGAGCAGCATGGAAACTTGGGATTGGCACAGCCTGATTAAGGCACACTAAATATAAGGCTCTGTGTGTGAGTGTGTGTGTGTGTGTGTGTGTGTGTGTCTTTCATTTGAGAATCCAGAGCATTAAGGCAGGTAGCAGCTAGGAACTTGTGCTGCTGCCACCAGATAGATTAAAGTATATTTAAAACCATAGTTACACTCTACATCTCTGGCTGTCCTGGGCCTTACTCTGTAGATCAGGTTAGCTTCAAATTCAGAGAATTGCCTTCTCTGCCTCCCCAATGCTGGAAATAAAGTCATTTACCAACACCTCCAGCATGCTTACTTCTTTTATAAACCCCAAGTTATAAGACAATACTTACAAAATACACTGTGTAGCTATTTCCACTCAGCACATTCTGTTATGAAAGGTGGAAGGAAGCTTATAAGATTCTTGATACTAATGATACATAAAGTCTCAGAAAGTACAGCGATTTACTAGTTTCTCAAAGGCCCTGCCTAAGGTTATAAAAGGATTAAGATACAGGAATGTCATTTTTCTGAGTCACCACCGATGTTATGTAGAGTTTCCAGGGACATAGTGGTTGTGAGTCACACATCAACCCTTCTGTAAATAATCTATGACGCATATACCTGATTCAGTACATACTTGTAATATGGTTATGTTTACTAAGGTTTACTAAATTTGATGTGTGTCA
This sequence comes from Apodemus sylvaticus, assembly GCF_947179515.1. NCBI lineage: Eukaryota > Metazoa > Chordata > Mammalia > Rodentia > Muridae > Apodemus > Apodemus sylvaticus. The sequence continues at coordinate 158,576,415 of NC_067472.1, read as the reverse complement.
TATTGTTTCTCTGGTCTATGATTTATGGATATATATTTGCTCATGTCTCCCAAGATAAAGTCATACTTAAAAATGGCTTCAGTATTAGCTCTCAATTCTCTTTGTATCTGCAGTTAAGATGTTGGTCAAAATTACAATCATTTAAAGAGTTGCATTTTTTTAATATATCATATTAAGATGGACATTCCTGTAATGAAGACAGTGGGACACAGATGGTCACAGCATTGCTTCATTCTAGGGATCTTTGATGTGTTTGATGACAGCTGGCTTATCTCAGAAAGTGAGCCAGAGGGAGCAAAGACCAGATAGGCCTTGATGTCCCTTAAGAACTACTTTCTGGTTTCATGTCTCACTTGAATTTAGATTTGCTGAAAGAGGCAGCCAACATTTGGTTCATATTAAAGAGCATACTAAATCAACATTTCTTTATGGCATATGTGGCTATTTTTATATAAGCTTTAACTCTTCTAACTTGTGGAAATTCTCTTATTTTGGGGAGATACTCTTGATAAAATTAATACTATTTGAAATCTTACACAGATCTACTGTGCCAACAAAAACTCTTATGTTCTGTTCAGGCAGAACCTGGGCATACGCTGTAGCACCTCTGAGAATCAAGTTGAGGACAAGAATCTGCTTAGAGTTGTTCATTTAATTATTTATAATTTCATACCTGGGTATTCTATTTACATAATTCTACCCCATTCACCCCCAGTTCCTACCATGTGCTTCTACTTCTTTCAAATGCATGTCCTTTATTTCTTTAATTATTGTTACATATATGGGTGGGGAATAGGTGTTTGTGTGTGCGTGTGTGTGTGTGTGTGTGTTTGTGTGTGTGTGTGTGTATGCATGCATGTGGTATTCTTTGAGTCATTTAGTTCTTTTCATATGTATCTGTGTTTAGAGATGACAACTTGAAGTTGCTGACCTATCAGAGAGCTCCTCCCTGGAGAAAATGGATGTTCCCTCTTTGAGCAGCCATCCATTGCCTATAGCTCTTCCTCTAATGGTAGGAACATGGGAAATTTTCCTCATTCACATTGATGTGACAGCTGATGCTGTTATTATTTAGGTCTTGCTTAGGTAGTCCATATTATTGACATTTTATGTGTGTCACAGACACCTGGTCCTCTGTCTTTTAATACTATTCTGTCTTCTCTACTGTGATATATTCCTCATCTTTGGATATAGTGGTTTTGTTATTGATGAATTAACTGGAGCTCTGAGCGTTGAAAAATAGGGATAGGACTTTAACAAAGGAGAGGAGAATGGCTATACTGGTTATAATCCTAGTACTTTGCTTCACACTTTGCTTACATTCAGTAAGAGCTTATTTCTAAAGAGACCACAGCCATTAGTTTCAAAACTTGAAGAAAGTGACATGCAATATATTTCATTCATTAACTTACTGATAACTGTTCTCAAGAAACATCAGCTTCAAAATTATGTTTCCTAGAGCCTTTGATAGACTCCAATTCTCCTTTGATGTTAGAAATTTATAACTTAAACGTTTAGTAACTTTTAAGCAAATAGAGTATTAAAAAGGACAAAAGAAAAAGAGAGTAAGCAGTGTTGACCTTAACTTCATGCTTCCATTCTCTTTTACTGTGATGGCTTAACATTATCTCCACTCCCCATTATGGTCTCAATAAGTGCCTTTACATTCACAACATCAAAGAAAAAGAAGAAATGCTCCTTCAAATTAGATTGGGAACATATGTGATCATGAGACTTTTCATATTTTACCAAAAAAAATGATTAAATAGTTTTAGACAGTAGAATTCATGATAGCATTCTTTTTCCAAAACTTGCTTTTATTCTTGATATTTTTAAAATGTGGGTATGTAGTGTTTTCCAAGGATGATATTTGGTACATTTGTCTGGATTGTGAAATTTTCATCATCAGTAATGATGATCATCTTCTTTAAAAGGGCTTATTTCCAGAGGGGAAACCAGGAAAGGGGATAACATTTGAAATGCAAATAAAGACAATATCCATTAAAAGAAAAGAAAAAAGAAAAACTATACAAGGGGTTCATACTATGTAGAAATGAAATTATTTTAAGGAATTTCTATAAGATGGTTTTATGTATGGCTAAATCAAGTAGACAAGTGTGATTAGTCTCAACTGTCTAGAAAGCATATAAAAGCAAACAAAATTAACGAATATCACAAATTCCATAAGTGGCCAGCCTGTTTTATAGTGTATGAATAAAGATTTTTTTTCTTACTTCTGAGAGAAGGGACATTTAGGGATTAACTGTGGAAGGTATAATACAAGAGAAGCTTTAATGTCAATATTCAGGAGGCAGAAGTAGGTGTATCTCTGTGAGTTCCATACCTCCCAAGGCTTCATGGTGAGTATCATCTCAAATAAATATACACAGAAATAATAGTCATTGCTTGCTATTTCAACAGACATAACAGGACAATCATGTAATCACATAGAGTTTTAACTAATTTTACAATCATTTCCTAATTCAATTCTTGACACGCTAAGAAAAATAAAGGTTTTTATTGCAATCCAACAACCTGCTATTTTAGATTAACTCTCAAAAATAAGGAATATACCTGCTATTGGAGAAGTCTTTCTGATGATAAGACAGCAATCTAAAAGTATAACAGCATATTGTTAGGAAAGATTTCATTTTTTAAATTTACATATTCATCTATCCATTCATTCATTCACTTGTTTGTTTGTTTTGCCAGTAGTGTTTGGTTCTACAGTTTTTGTTCTAGATGGTCTCTGGTTGCTAGCCACCCATGTAGCATAGGGCCTGGGCTCCCTCTAGTGGCCTGGCTCTCAAGTTAAACCAAACATTGATTGACCATTCTCACAAGTCATCACATAGCAATTGCCCCGGCACATTTTGCAGCAGGGTGGATTATAGTGTTAGGAAATTGTGGCTGGGTTAGTATCCACATTTGTTTTTCATTTCATAGACTTCAGAATACCTTCTCACAATGAAACCAAAAGGTAGCAGTGAAAACTCTATAGAGGTACCAGCTTGACCTGTCTTATGTTCCATGAGCTATGTAAATGTTGCCCTCAGTAATGGGCCCAGTAATGTCAGTTTTCAGAGAGTGACCTTCTGTCCTAGCATCAGCCTTTGTTGTTTGATCATCTGCGTCAGACCATCTTGGTGAACACCTGTTCTAGCTGGTTTTGTGTGTCAACTTGACACAGGCTGATGTTATCACAGAGAAAAGAGCTTCAGTTGGGGAAGTGCCTCCATGAGATCCAGCTGTGGGGCATGTTCTCAGTGATCAAGTAGGGAGGGTCTAGCACCTTGTGGGTGGTGCCATCCCTGGGCTGGTAGTCTTGGGTTCTATAAGAGAGCAAGCTGAGCAAGTCAGGGAACCAAGCCAGTTGCTTCCTGAGTTGCTTGAGTTCCAGTCCTGACTTCCTTTGGTGATCAACAGCAATGTGGAAATGTAAACTGAATAAACCCTTTCCTCCCCAACTTGCTTCTTGGTCATGATGTTTGTGCAGGAATAGAAACCCTGACTAAGACCACACCTGAACAGAATACAATTCATTCCCACTACTGGGTGCCTTTCTGGGCTACAGAATGCAGAAATCCACAGCCAGACATTTTCCCAATTTAGTGAGTCTAAATTGGAAATCTTGAATTCCTCCACTAGGAGACTGTGAAACATTACAGAAGAGGGGAAGGAAAGATTATAAGAGTCAGAGGGAATGACAGACACCAAGAGAAGATGGACCACTTAATCAACTATGCAGAGCTCATAGGGGCTCACAGAGACTGAAGCCACAAGCACAGAACCTGCATGGGGCTGCACCAGGTCTTTTGCATATACATTAGGACAGTAATTAGCTTGGTGTTTTTGTGGGACTTCTAACGATGTGAGACAGTTTATCTCTGAATTTTTTTCCTGATCTTGGAACACTTTTCTTCCTATTTGGTTGCCTTGTTCTATCTAGGTTTGATGTTTTTGCTTTTGTTTTCTTGTATCTTGTTTTGTCCTGTTTCACTGTCATCTTTTAAAGAGACCTCTTTTCTTAAGAGGAAATGGAAGGAAAGTGGATGTGAGGGGAGGGAAGGTTGGGAAGAAGCTGGGAAAAGTGGAAGAAGGGGAAACGGTGGTCCCTTGTGATGTATGAAAAAATGATATTTGCAATAATAAAAGCATTCTCTGTTTGATTTGTGTATATGTACTTGAGGTTGTAGTTAGTGCCACATACAAACAAAACTAAATGAAGGAGACCCTAACTTTTTAACTTCAAAGAAGATATAGAAACTATTTTATTTACAAATAATATAATCAATAAATAAAATGGCAAAACATTATAATACAATAACCAGCTAGTGAGCTTATCTTGAAAATCAATACTTAAAGTTGTGTATGTCTAATATTACTAAGAAAAAGCAAATTGATTGTTAAAGTATTTTTATTCTTTCAGAATTTCACATTTACAATGAATGCATTTATCCTTATATTATTATTCTGTTTATTTCCTCCCCAATTCCCCCAATTTGAGGAATACATATTATTACAGAAATTTATCCTTATTCAACCAACAGTTCTTAAAATAAAGAACTTTTCCACTTTAATTCTGTAACTCAACAGAGTTACCTTTCTACAACTAGAAATATTTAAATTGGCTACATCCTGAGAGAGGACTATTCAGAAAAAATATTTTTAAACTGTAGAAGAGAGAGGATGTATAAGCAGGCAAGTGAACTGTTTTATACTCACAAGGTCTAGTGGGGAAGTTGTAAAGACACCATGAACGGTTCTGTGACTGGTCACAGCAATTAGCATGCATACCACACTTTTTTGTTACCTTATGATTAGGAACAATTGCTTAGCTTATTCTCCTACCATGATACTAAAAATTCCCACACTTACCTTAACTCAGAGCTTTTAGTCCCAGGAAACATGTTTAGATCTTTTATATTTTCCTATTTTTGTCTTACTTACCCATTGTTTTTACCTTTTCCAATATTTTATGGAAATCTTATTCCCAATTTCTTGGTCAGTAGACATTTTCTCCAGTGTAGATGAGAATAGCTAATGGAAATTTGCACAGTTTCTTATTCTTTATATCTTTTACCTAGTAAGACAAATATATTACATGCCTACCTAGACAAACCTGAGTAGAAAGGATACATCATGATTAGCTCCAACTATGGCCTCAACAGAAACCTAGACTAACTTGGGAAGAGAGAACCTCAAGCTAAAGACTGTCTTTGTGAGTAGCTAGAGGGCCATGAAAATGAATGGAAATGACTGGGTGACCAGGTGGGGAGCATCCCCAAGATAAGATAGAAACCTAGTATAAGGGAGGTGCCCAAGAATCAATGGGGGTGACCTTAGTTGTGACTCACAACCTTGAGATTATGGAACCAGAAAAGACCACCTCCTGTAGCCAGGCAGGAACCCCAGTGGACTGATAGAGGCACCAACCCACTGACAAAACTTTCAACCCAATTTATCCAGTCTACACGAAATATGGGCATGGTGGAGAGAGCAGAAAATGAGGGAGTGGCCAACCAATAATGAGCCCAAGTTGAGACCCATCCCATTGGGCAAGGACCAATACCTAACACTATTAATGTTACTCTGTTATACTTGCAGACAGGATTATGTTGTCCTCTGAGAGGTTCCACCCAAAAGATGACTCTGACAGATACAGCCAAACAATAGATAGAGATTGAGGACTCTTGTGGAAGAATAGGAGGAAGAATTGTGGGTCCAGAAAGGGGATAGCAACTCCAACAGAGTCAATTAACCTGAACACATGGGGCTCTTGGAGTCTAAAGCACCAAAAAAAGAACATACACTGGCTAGACCTAAGCACATACATAGCAGATATGCTGCTTGGTCTTCATGTGGGTCACAAACATCTAGAACAGGGGAAATAGCTATCTCAAAAGCCTGTCTGTAGGGTATGTTCTAGCGGGATATTTTGTCCTCAGTGGGAGAGGAAGTGCCTCCACTCACAGAGACCTAAAGTGCTAGGTAGGAGATACTGAGTGCCCCCACCTCCAACTGCTCTGAGAAGGGGAGGGGGATAAGGAGAAATGTAGGGGGGATGGCTAGGAGGGGTCAGTGAGTAGATATAAAGTGAGTAAGTAAAAAAATATAAAATAAACTTTAAAAATTCTCTATCAGATTGGCCTCCGACCATATACCTGAGGCATTTTTTTATTTGCTAATTGTTATAAGAGGGCCCAGCCCACTATGGGGAATGCTATCCTTAGGCAGAAGGGTCTGGGTTATATAAGAAACCTAACTCAGTAGCAGGGAGGAACAGAGCCTTAACCAGTTTTTCTCAATGGCCTCTGGTCCAGCTTCTGCCTCCAGGTTCATGCTTAAGCTTCTGACCTGGCTTCCCTCCATAATTAAAGATGATTAAAAAAATCCTCTTCAAGTTTCTTTTTGTCAGTTGTATTACAGAAACGGGAAAAATATCTGTCAAATTATCTGGCTGTCTTCTGATGGCTTGATTTATGTAATATACCTCCCAACTTAGTATAAGGAAATGCAGGATCTCATGGAAAAGTGCTTAATAAATTCTTCTTAAGTATCACCCTCTCTTTTTGTGAATTTTGTATGGTGTGAACTGCCATGGTGCCATGAAAACAGGCAGCAGTGTCAGGTTGCTCCAGATCCAACAGTGTTAGAAATAGAGTTTCAAGTTTGCTGAGCAACTAGCCGAGCTCTAACTTGTAGTAATATATCACTCTCCCATCTGCCTCTGTAACACTTATTTGATGAGAATTCACTTGGTATTTGCTAAGCAAATGTTGGGTTAAAAAGCTAAACAGATGACTTTCCAGACGCAGGATTCTTTTGTTTTAATTTTTGGTTTTTGGTTTTGTTTTGTTTATGTGTTGAGGTTATCTTTCATGATGCTTACAGGAGTACAGACATTTTTAAAATATAGGGCAGGTATGGACACCTAAGTACAATTTGTATATGTAATGAAGTCAGAAGAAGTGTCCATAGAAGTAAGAGTGAAAAGCTAACAGGGTGAAGTATACCCCACCATTAGACAAAAGTCTACATACATATAATCTGTAGTCTGACATTGGTTTAAAAATGCAAACCTTATACAGAAGAAAACTGAAGATCTTAGCAAGTCTTAGCAATCTCAGCATTTCCCACATTTACCAAGATTTTTTTCCTGAGCCACAGATTGGTTAGTTCTTCTTTTAAAAGGCATATAATCATGTGAACTTTTCTGAGTAGCTATATTCATGTGAGTGTAGATATTGATCAAAGTCTAAGAGGACATCAAATTCCACAGAGCTGGAGTTACAAAGAGTTGAGTGTTATTTTTTTTTAATATTTTTATTTTCTATATTCTTTGTTTACATTCCAAATGATTTCCCCTTTCCCGGATCCCCCTTCCCCATTTGTCCCATAAACCTTCTTCTCTCCATCCCTTCTCCAATCACCTCCCTCCTTTTTCTCTGTCCTTATATTCCCTTCCCTTGCTAGATCAATCCTTTCCAGGATCAGGATCCTCTCGATACTTCTTCATGGGAGTCATTTGTTATGCAATTTGTGCCTTGGATATTCAGTGTTCTTAGCATGAGTTCTGGGAAGAGTACTATGGTCCTCTGAAAAATCAGCAAGTGCTTAACTATGGAGCCACCTGTATAGCCCTCAGATTTGATGAGTTCCTCAAAAAAAGAATTTTCCTATGTCTTTTGCAGCTTCCATCTTCTTTCCACTCCAAGTTTCTAATCTGGGGATTATTTTCCTCTCTGCTAATACTATTATCATTTGTTTAATGTATATGAAAGATAAGTCGATAGTTTGGACCACTTTTTGACAACGTGTGCAATAGTCAATAACTGAAGACTGAAAAAAGCTATCTTTAATTATAAGATGCTACAACATTGTTTTTGAGAGAGCGGTTATACCTGCAATCCTGCATTTTAATTTGGCCAAATTCTCTGGCTTTTCTCTCTCTCTTCTAACTCACCATTTAAAATTTGATATCTAAAATGTATTAACTGTTGTTCTATCTCACCACATTTTCATTCATAGACTGCATATTTAAGAGGAGGCTTTGAAAAGTCAGAGCTAGCATGGCAGTTGGTATTAGTACACAGGGTCTCTGGAGATGGGAAGGATCTTAAGGGGTCACTCTTGGAAGATGGATATGGCATATAAATTAATGGATGGCTTATATGGGTTGAGTTTTATGCAGGAATCAAAATTTACCAAATTGAACAAGTAAATTTTCAGTGTTTTAGGCTGGATAGATAGCTTAGCATTTCAGAGAGCTTGCTGATTTTCTAGATGATCAGATGACAGATATCACAAAAAGTCTGAACCATTAACTCCAGAAAATGCAATATGCTCTTCTGACCTTCACAGCTATCTACAAATATGCACACACTGCCAGATACCCACACACATTCATGCATATATGCACAGAAACACATAAACCCAAGCATTCTCTCTTCTCTCTCTGTCTCTCTGTCTCTCTGTCTCTCTGTCTCTCTGTCTCTCTGTCTCTCTCTCTCTCTCTCTCTCTCTCTCTTCCCCCACTCTCTCTCTCACACACACACACACAAATACACACAGGGAGAGAGAGAGAGAGAGAGAAATCTGGCTGGTGAGATATCAGTCCAAAGCATGATGTGTCCAATAATGTAGGTGGAACATTCTTAAGGATCTCATTGTCAGACCAGCTGCATATGGCTGCCATGCACTATGTCACAGAATGATAGTCCCCAGGAGTTGTAGGTGATATCACCCAAGCAGCTTTATATAAGTCCAAGTATAAGGCTCTCCTGTAGTTTATCTAGATCCTTGAGTACACTGCCAACAGTTGCATAGTTTGTTAAAATTGCTCTGATGCACAACATGTCCTTCTGTATTAAACAGCAGTCTTTTAGATGCAATGAGGAATATTTAAATGTATATAACATTGATATTTTAATGCAAGGAAATATTTTATTTTCAATAGTAGAAAGATAATTCTGTCTTTCTTAAAAGATATTTTATTTTCAATAGTAGAAAGATAATTTTGTCTTTCTTTTTTTTCATGTTTTAGTTGTCATACATGTTGACACTTGCATTACCATTTTAATGAACTATTCTTGAATGAATTGATTTTGATAAATTCAGTTACTTGAAGTTCACATTTCTTTAAACATAGCATATTATTATTGTAACTTTATCATTTTGTCCTGATTCAAAGGGGACTCTTCCTTGTACCCATAGTCATTGCATGATAATTCATGAGTTTGCAGGAGGCTGCTCTCATCTATGACAAACACATTTCCAATAGCTGCAGTCTATTACTTCCTTACATCTGTTACTATCAAACTCCCCCCTGAAGGCCTTGAGCACGTATCTTTCCTCAGAGTGATACCATTTTATCCTTTATTGCTTTGTCCCCACAGGCTATCCTCAAATTTGGCTCTGCCTCCATGTCCCTCTTAGTCAGGGATCATTTCTTAGATTCTAAGCCTAATGAGGTAGGGTTGGGAAATTCTGTGTATCTCCCATGTACAGAAATCAGTATTTGCAAACAAAGCAACAGACAGAAAAAGAATAACTGAAACTTCCAACAAGCCTCCATGAGGATACCCATAAACCCATACCCATAACAAAGTATAGTTTCTCAGACTTTGTTAGTAGGAATGATATGGGCACATGGAAAAGCAGTTTTTAATCTGCAGCACAACATAACCTTAACTTACAGTGTTGGTACACAACTGCCACAATCCTAGTAGCTTAAAACTGTTGTATCTGTCAACGTAGTAGGGATCAGACCCTTCATTGTCTCTGGGACAGAATATGCTTTCATCTTCAGTGTTCATTACACAGTTGTAAAAACAACAGGGTTGCATGCAGCTTATGGAACTAAAGGCTCTGATCTTTTCTCTAGGTAGTTTCTATTATTCTACAAAGGTTGATTTCTCTTAAACCGTTACTGATTTTGAAGTATCATTCACAATTCAAAATACCTTCTTTTCATACTCACCAGAGAACATGTTATGTTTTGTAAAGTCTTTATAAAAGCAAGCCAACAAACAGTTGATAGAGTTTTCCAATCATCTGCAGGCCAGAAATCCTGCTGGTACTGGGCATGGAATAGCACAGTTGTGATGGGCACATGGCAATGGTGAGACAGGATGGATGGGAAAACACAGCAATGCTGATGAGTAGGGAACATGGGAGGACATGTGGGTGGAAATAAATGGGGATGGTCATGAAGGCATGGGAATGGGAATGCTGTGCCCAAGATTCTCATCTGCCTATGGTACAACTACAGTTTTGTCTTGTCCTTTATGGTTGTATCTTATTTCAGTAATTCCAGCCTGGTGATTATCCCACACTTTACCATCTGATCCCTGCCTGACTGGTTATATTGTGTCGCTCTCAATTTCTGAACTGATACATGTCTTCCTCCAGAAGACTAATTTTCTTACCTGCACTAATCACTTACCTTTTGAGTGTTAAAAGACCATGACCAAAAACAACTAACTTAAAAAAGAGTTTATTCTGGCCTGTGGTTCCAGAAGGAAAGTCCATCCTGGCGTGAATGCAAGGGTACAGGCCTAGGATCAAGAACAGGAAGCTGACGTCTAGCATCTTGGACTATAAATAGATAGGAGAGAGAGTAAATATGGGGGCATGCAATGATTCTAATCTCAGAGTGCATTGCTATTGATATTCCTCCTTCAGCAAATCCATACTTCCCACACCTCCAAAAGCAGGCCAGCAATGGGGCTAGGTGTTCATTTGCCTGAGGGTAAGGGATGGGTTTCTCATTTAAACATCAGCACTCTTCTCCACAGTAGCATTACTTAGAGACAATTTTCTTACAACTGAGCCAGGATTTCAACTAGCCTTTATACATTCTCCCATGACATATTTACTTAGCAGAAGCCCTACACAACTGCCCTGATCACTATACATTTGTAAACCTTAAACAATGACTAACAGGCAGTTCTAGGCAAATTGAAACAAATGTAACTCTGTGTAGTTAATTAATCCTAATAACTTTTTACCTCTATGCACACGTCCGGCTGTCTATAGTCAATTACTTATTATATGGCCTTCTTTGAGTTACACATGGATTGAAATTGCCTTTATTATTCCAGGGATTCGAGATAAAACCCAATCCCACCAAGGTTTCCTTTTGTCCTAATTTCTCTCCTGAGATGTTGGGGTCTTTTGGTTATTGTGGTGTGTAGAGCACCAGCAAAGCTTGATGGCATAGTCCTTGAGCTCACCCCAGGAGGGAGCACTTTACCAGAGCTCACCCCAGGAGGATGCACTCTACCAGAATGGATAGCAGTTTCACCTTGTCATGACAGACCTCTATTATTTTGGCAAAAGACCTACTAATATAGAACAAGACCAGAGAATAACAAAGGAGGAAGAGTGTTAAAATCTCATTAGAGCTGTGAAGGACTCTTAGCTGCTCAGACAGCTGGAGCCCTAATAAGTGCACACATGGCTACTTAGATTTTTTTTCATATTTATTGTGAACACATGGGGGGAACGTTTCCTGCCTCATTTCAAGTGAGTCATTTAAATGTGTGCCCTTAGTCTAGAGAAATTCAGGGCCTGTGGGTCCCGTGGGGCAAGAGATCTTTGTAATGGCAAAAATGTCAAAGTTTTCACAGTTGCTACTTGCAGAATTAAAACTGTCTGTTCATTTCCTAGGGTTAATGTGCTGTCCCTTCAGGTCAATTTCCCAAATGCACATTAGGAGTTTTCAGATTTCCTACAGTGTGGTTTTGTATTGATAACCTAGACTTTCACCTCTGTTTTGCTGACATTCTTGTGGACAAGTAAGCTACTTCATCCTTCATGTCTGTCTCCTTTAAAGCCATTTAATGGCTGTACTTCTGAACATGCTGCCTTACTATAAAATGTGATAAAGACAAGAGCCTTTGAAAGTGAACATTAGAAATTTAATGATAGCTAAATATGAGGAAATTTGTGATTCTTAGAATTCTTTGGGGTTTTAGGGATGTGAATTTGACAAAGGGAGGGATTAAAGAGACACAGAAAGAAGAATAGACAGAGATCAAGATGTTTACTGCCATAATTGAGCTAGAGAACATTACTGAGGGACAACAGCAAACCTTAATACCTTGCCCATTCACACCCAGGGCCGGCGAGATCTCTGGATCTTCTGTTAGAATTCCTAAAAATCACAGGAGAGTGATCAGCAGGATAAAGGCAAAGACAGATCCTAAGAGGCTCTAGTACCAAATTCCCAGAGACTGCAAACACCAGCTCAGCTGAAAGGCAGAGTTAAACACCCTTTCAATGCTCCCAAGACAAAAAATATTTTCATCTTTATGATCAAGGTACAGATGCATAAGAGGATAAAATTCTAAACTACAACTCATATTTAAATTTTAGGATTCCAAGTGTATATCACAACTTGAACATTCTAGTTTATATCAATGGAGACACAGGAAAATCAAATGAATGCCTTTCTTATATTTTATAATATAATTAATTAATTTTCTTTGAAAAAATTCCTAAACCTGAGTGAAACTTTAAAAGTTAAATTATACAAAAGATAATTTAAACTAAAAACATGTAATTTCTTTCTCATGTCAAATTATCTCATGAATTCAAACATGTCTAAACATGTTTTAATTTTAGCATACAAAAAGAACATCATATCATTGAAATGCCAAGAAAGAACAGAAGGGTGGTCATGATTTTTTTGCTGACCCACTATACATTTCTTCTCAAATGAATCTTATTTCAATTGACACATTATCTATATGTTATAGAATATATATATTCCATGTATATGGAATACATGATGTTTACACAAACACATATGCTGTGCAAAGAGCAAATTATATTATTTATTATAACTTTCACCCAGGTTATCATTTCTTCTTGAATGTTCACAACTCACTGTGTACAGAGAGAGGATGGATCAATAGTAAATAGCTTTGATGTTCTTCCAGGGGAATAAAGTTTTGTTTCTCAAACCCAGGTCTAGCAGCTCACAACTGCCTGAAACTCCAAAGGATTTTATCTTACTCTGTTCTAAAGGATTAATATCCTATTCTGAACCCCAAGGGTACCTGTACTCACATATACTCATATATATGTACACGCACACACACACACACACACACTAAAAACCAAAAATTCCTTTGAAAGAATCACTGGTATATATTTTCAAATACTCAGTTTCATTTTGGTGACTCAGTTGCAATACTCTATACCAAATAAACAATCTTACTTCTTCTCATTGTAACTTTGTAGTCACTGAAGGAACTATTCCTATCCCTGCAGTCTTTTCCACACCTACTACAACACATTTATAGAAAATGATCCATATTTGTCTGAAGAGGAATTTGTAATAAGTATTAAAACTCTAAGCTAGAAAGGGAAAATCCTGACAAGATTTTTAATAGGATTATTAAGTAAAATTTTTCACATAGCTCAGGGGACAGTAACAGACACGGGAGATAGCCAATATGAAGAAAATATTTGCAGTTTACAAATCAATTGGAGAGTTAATATGCAGTAGTTTTTAAAAGTGAACTAATCAACAAACAAAATCATTTAGTAATTAACAGACATCTCTAAAAATCTCTTTAGAAAACAGGGAAAACGGCTTGTACAGGCTTTTAAGTGTAAAACATTTGTGATACCCAAATTTACATATTCAGTCTCCCTAACTAAAAGAGATATGATAAAGAAATCCAGTGAATGATACTATACGACTAATCCAGTCAAAAGACTAAAAATATTTTTGACTTAAAAGTTTAGAAAATTAAATATGGTAAACTATTGGTGTCAATGTTAATTAGTAAGACCATTGCATGAAATACTGTTGTATTTCATCCAAAATTAATTGTTACTTATACATTTTACTATTTCTTAAATAATCATTTATTTATGTCTGTATGTGCCTGTGTAGAGATATGAGTGTGTGTGTGTGTGTGTGTGTGTACATATTCTATGCCTGTGTGTGCAGGTAGAAGCCAGAAGCAAGCTTCAGTGTTTTCTTCCATCACACTTCTCTCGCTTCTCATAAGCATAGCCTCTCCCTGAATGTGGGGCTGTGTTTTCTTTGCTAGACTGAAAGCCAGCAAGCACTAGCTGCTTTTATCTTAATGATTTGGGGTTATACTATTGGATCTAAAATCTGTTCCCATGATGGGTTAGTCGAATTCTTGAACTGAAAACATTCAACCAAACAAAAATAAAGATGCCAGAGTAATTCCTGTCCTCTCTATTAACAACAGACAATATATGCAACTTATTGACTATTCTCAGGAAATTCTTATCGTTTGCAATGAAGAAGAAAATATGTTACTAATGTAACTAATAATTTCAAATGTGTCAGATTCACTAATGATTTAAAAAAAAAATCTCATCTTCTTGTTCATGTTAAAATTGGTGAATAACCTGTAAGCTAAAAATAGAATGTAGAGTATAATCATGAAAACTGTTTGTTATGCAATGTATGAAAAGAAAATAACCTTATAATGGTCTGCATCACCTTAGAAAGATTTATTCAGGTGGCAAACACAGAAATGACTCCATATACGGTTCATAATTATGTAGCTTGCTTATCTTATTTTTTAAAAAAATAGAACTAAAACTTTAGGAGAGATATCTTGAGTATCTTTTATCAAAGATTCAGATTTATCAAAGATTTTGCTGAGTGGAGAAAGCCACAGAGTTTATGAAACCTAAAGATTTTTAAAAGTTTTCTAATGTATCATCAAGCTAGGAAACTCCTGTCATTATAGAAACCAGATAATTGTGTAGAAAAAAAGACATGAAATGAAAATGAAAACAAGAACCTTTAGAAATCTTCCCGGTGTTATATTTTGTTATACATACATACATATATATATATATATATATATAGTTCCAAGTGTTATATTTTTTAAAAGGAAAAAAGAAAAAAGGAAAAGGAAAAAAATCAAATCAGTGACTTATCCTCAGCCTGTCCCCAACACTGCACTGGGGGGGTGGGGTGGGGAATATACATCATGAATGACAGATGACTGTTTCTTTGGATTACTCTTTAATTTCCCTAGCTGACTTGACAACATGCCTGTACATGTCTCATCCACATACAGATATTTTCTGTTACTTCTGACCTCAAGTCTGATCTTTTTGTAAAGTGGTGAGAGGTCCTTAATAATACTTGACTTCATTTTTCTGTGATTTATTTTAATAAGAGGATAAATCGTGTTGCATCATATTTTGCAAAAATCACCATGGAGATATATTCATTAGCAAGGTGGAGTAAATCTACTGATTCAACTTCTCTTCTTAAAATGGAATGAATCATCTCTTACTGGACATAAATAAAATAACGCATAAATACATGTGATAGTCAAGTCTAGATCATAAAGATCAGAGTGGTTTGAAGAAGATCTCATCTTGGGATACATGCATAGACTCTGTGATAGCAATGGCATTAGGATTTGCTTTTTCACTGACCACAGTATTTCCCAAGCACCTTTCAAGCTGACCTGTAGACAAGGGATGGGAGTCAGGGGACTAATATACTTCATTAGCTCAGTACAGATGGTAGGCAAAGGATGCTCTTGTTCTGCTAATAGAATGAGATTGGAAGACACAGGCCAGATAGCCCATAATCTGCACACATGTACAAGAAGCTACAAGGAATCAGATATCGCCGGTTAATGACAGCTATGTCACAGTTGTAAGCAACATTTTTTAGAGGTAATCAGACATTTCCTTGCATATCTTAAATCTACTCACTTCTTCCCTTAAAATTAACATGACATTTTCTTAATGGGATGGAAAACACATACACATACATACACACATATATACACTCACACAGGCAAGCATGCATGCATACACACATGTGCACCCACATAAACACTTGCACCACATGCACACTTGCACCACTGGCCATTATGCATGATCATTCCAAAAATTTGCTATGGATCAAGTTAAAATGGCCAATGAAAGCTACCCATGGAATATGGGAGCAACATCATTTAAAGTGATAAGGCACTGTGCCTAAAATAGAATTCGAACAATGACTGTGAAAAAAAAATGGGAAAGGTGGCCTCCAGTGTTGAAAAATAAAGACAGTGTCAATAGACAATAAAATGGTGCTTTCTAGTAACACCTATAAAAGAAATAAGTTTACAATATTAGGTACTAAGAGCTGAAAAATAGATCATGCTCTAAGGTAAATAAAGAGTTCCTAGTAGAAAGTTTATATGACAAATTAATAGACAGCATCATATATGCCTATGAAATTTAGGTGGAAAGATCAAGACAGTGTAACTAATATATAAGTGTTTTATGTGTTTTGTTATGGGTTCCTTGTGTTTCTTTTTATCACTCTTCATTTCTGTATTGATATTAAAATCTCAATATTTATAAGGGTCAGTGCTATCTTAGACCATGTTCCTAGAGACCAGGCATCTTATAAAGCCTAGAAATTTATTTTTTGAACTTCTGAGACCTCTAAATTCAAGCTCATTTTGCCAGTATCTGTGTGCCCAAGGTGAGGGCCTTGTTGTATCACTAGGTGGTAAAGGGTGTGTCAGGATGATACAGGGCATGCAAGCTAGCTTGGTTCCTTCTCTTGTGTGAACACACTGATACCATCAATGGAGTTCCATCTTTAAGACCTCAATTCAAACTAAATACCCAAAACTATACATCTTGTCCATCAACGGATGAAATTTCTTTTTAGTTTTCAAAGAATTAATTTTGAGTGCTCAATTAAAAACTGTAAGCAGTAGGAATTAAAGGATGTAATTAGGTGAAACCTGAAACTGAGATATGTTTTACAGAGTTTTAATACCCACTCTTGTCTCATGATTGACATACAATCCAGGACAGAGTCCTAACTTTTCTAAGTCCACATAGTTATGGCTTAGAGACAATGATTGTAGAAGAGACAACTTTAAAAAGAGTTTTTGAGAGATATGTACTTGACTTCAATATGGACAAAGTTTTCAAGAAACACAACTTCATGGGAGCTATAGTAATCAGTAGATTATTTACTAACTTCCAAATATTAATTCTCAAATGCTAGTTATAGCATTATGCTTAATAATAATATTTCATACCAAAAGATGGAAAATGACTTAAAAATAGAGGGGCAACTGATATTTTTGAAACTATCCTTGAGGTCCCATTTGTCAATTCTTGATCTTAGAGTGTAAGCTACTGGTGTTCTGTTCAGGGACTTTTCCCCTGTGCCCATGTCCTCAAGGGTCTTCCCCAGTTTCTTTTCTATTAGTTTCAGTGTGTCAGGTTTTATGTGGAGGTCCTTGATCCACTTGGAGTTGAGCTTATTACAAGGAGATAAGAATGGATCAATTTGCATTCTTCTGCATGCTGACCTCCAATTGAACCAGCACCATTTGTTGAAAAGGCTATCTATTTTCCCCTGGATGTTTTCTGCTCCTTTGTCGAAGATCAAGTGACCATAGGTGTGTGGGTTCATTTCTGGACCTTCAACCCTATTCCATTGATCCACTTGCTTGTGATTGTACCAATACCATGCAGTTTTTAATCACTATTGCTCTGTTGTAATGTTTGAGGTCTGGGATACTGATTCCCCCAGAAGTTCTTTTACTGTAGAGAATAGTTTTAGCTATCCTGGATTTTTTGTTATTCCAGATAAATTTGAGAATTGTTTTTTCTAACTATATGAAAAACTGAGTTGGGATTTTGATGGGTATTAAATTGAATCTGTATATTGCTTTTGGCAAGATGGCCATTCTAACTATATTAATCCTGCCAATCCACAAGCATGGAAGATTTTTCCATTTTCTGAGGTCTTCTTCTATTTCCTTCTTCAGCGACCTGAAGTTCTTGTCTTAAAGATCTTTCACTTGTTTGGTTAGAGTAACACCAAGATACTTTATGTTGTTTGTGGCGATTGTGAAGGACGTCATTTTCCTAATTTCTTTCTCAGTCTGCTTATCTTTTGAGTATAGGAAGGCTAGTGATTTGCTTGAGTTGATTTTGTAACCAGCCACTTTGCTGAAGTTGTTTATCAGCTGTAGGAGTTCTCTGGTATAGTTTTTTTTTTGGTAACTTAAGGATACTATCATATCATCTGCAAATCGTGATAGTTTGACTTTTTCCTTTCTAATTTGTACCCCTTTGACCTTCATATATTGTCTAATTTCTCTAGCTAGGACTTCAAGAACTATATTGAAAAGATTTGGAGAGAGGGGCAGCCTTGTCTAATCCCTGATTTTAGTGGGATTTCTTCAAGTTTCTTTCCATTTAGTTTGATGTTGGCTACCAGACCTCATAAAATTACAAAGTTTCCATAAGACAAAGAATACTGTCAGAAGGACAAAATGGCAACCAACAGATTTGGAAAGGATCTTCACCATCCCTAAATCTGACAGAGGGCTAATATCCAATATATACAAAGAACTCAAGAAGTTAGACCCCAGAGAACCAAATAACCCTATTAAAAATGGGGTACAGAGCTAAACAAAGAATTTTCACCTGAAGAACTTCAGATGGCCGAGAAGCACCTTAAGAAATACTCAACATCATTAATCATTAGGGAAATGCAAATCAAAACAACCCTGAGATTTCACCTCACATCAGTCACAATGGCTAATGTTAAAAACTCCGGAGATAGCAGATGTTGACAAGGATGTGCAGAGAGGAACACTCCTCCACTGCTGGTGGGATTGCAAGTTGGTACAACCACTTTGGAAATCAGACTGGCAGTTCCTCAGAAAACTGGACATGACACTTCCAGAGTACCCTGATATACCACTCCTGGGCATATACCCATAGGATACCCAGGCATGCAATAAAGACACATGTTCCAGTATGTTCTTAGCAGCATTATTTATAATAGCCAGAAGCTGGAAAGAACCCAGATGTCCCTCAATGGAGGAATGGATACAGAAAATGTGGTATATTTACACAATGGAAAGTTACTCAGCAATTAAAAACAATGAATTCATGAAATTCTTAGTCAAATGGTTAGAACTGGAAAATATCATCCTGAGTGAGATAACCCAATCACAAAAGAATGACAGATACCAAATACCAAAATTAAATCAGGACCAACTAGACCATCTAAACAGTCCCATAAAGCCTAAAGAAATAGAAGGAGTCATAGAAAGTCTTCCAACCAAAAAAGGCACAGGACCAGATGGTTTCAGTGCAGAATTCTACCAGACCTTCAAAGAAGAGTTAACACCAATACTCTTCAAACTATTCCACAAAATAGAAACAGAAGGAACACTACCCAATTCCTTCTATGAAGCCACAATTACGCTGATACCAAAGCCACACAAAGATCCAACAAAGAAAGAGAACTTCAGACCAATTTCCCTTATGAACATCGATGCAAAAATACTCAATAAAATTCTTGCCAACCGAATCCAAGAACACATCAAAACGATCATCCACCATGATCAAGTAAGCTTTATCCCGGGAATGCAGGGTTGGTTCAATATACGGAAATCCATCAATAAAATCCACTACATAAACAAACTCAAAGAACAAAACCACATGGTCATTTCATTGGATGCAGAAAAAGCATTTGACAAAATTCAGCATCCTTTCATGCTTAAAGTCTTGGAGAGAACAGGAATTCAAGGCCCATACCTAAACATAGTAAAAGCAATATACAGCAAACCGGTAGCCAACATCAAACTAAATGGAGAGAAACTTGAAGCAATCCCACTGAAATCAGGGACCAGACAAGGCTGCCCCCTTTCTCCTTATCTTTTCAATATTGTACTTGAGGTACTAGCTCGGGCAATTCGACAACATAAGGAGGTCAAAGGGATACAAATTGGAAAGGAGGAAGTCAAGCTATCATTATTTGCAGGCGACATGATAGTCTACCTAAGTGACCCAAAAAACTCCACTAGAGAGCTCCTACAGCTGATAAACAACTTCAGCAACGTGGCAGGTTATAAAATCAACTCAAGCAAATCAGTGGCCTTCCTATACTCAAAGGATAAGCAGGCTGAGAAAGAAATTAGGGAAATGACCCACTTCACAATAGCCACAAACAGTATAAAGTATCTTGGGGTGACTCTTACCAAACATGTGAAAGATCTGTATGACAAGAACTTCAAGACTCTGAAGAAGGAAATGGAAGAAGACCTCAAAAAATGGGAAAACCTCCCATTCTCATGGATCAGTAGAATCAATATAGTTAAAATGGCCATTTTGCCAAAAGCAATATACAGATTCAATGCAATACCCATCAAAATCCCAACTCAATTCTTCATAGAGATAAAAAGAGCAATTATCAAATTCATCTGGAACAACAAAAAACCCAGGATAGCTAAAACTATTCTCAGCAACAAAAGAAAATCTGGGGGAATCAGTATCCCTGACCTCAAGCAATACTACAGAGCAATAGTGTTAAAAACTACATGGTATTGGTACAGTGACAGGCAGGAGGATCAATGGAACAGGATTGAAGATCCAGAAATGAACCCACACACCTATGGCCACTTGATCCTCGACAAAGAGGCTGAAAACATCCAATGGAAAAAAGATAGCCTTTTCAACAAATGGTGCTGGTTCAGCTGGAGGTCAGCATGCAGAAGAATGCGAATTGATTCATCCTTGTCTCCTTGTACTAAGCTCAAATCCAAATGGATCAAGGACCTCCACATAAAGCCAGACACTCTGAAGCTAATAGAAAAGAAACTGGGAAAGACCCTTGAGGACATCGGTACAGGGAGAAAGTTTCTGAACAGAACACCAATAGCGTATGCTCTAAGAGCAAGAATTGACAAATGGGACCTCATAAGGTTACAGAGTTTCTGTAAGGCAAAGGACACCATGAAGAGGACAAATCGGCAACCAACAAATTGGGAAAAGATCTTCACCAATCCAACATCAGATAGAGGGCTAATATCCAATATATATAAAGAACTCAAGAAGTTAGACTCCAGAAAACCGAACAACCCTATTAAAAAATGGGGGTACAGAGTTAAACAAAGAATTCTCACCTGAAGAACTTCGGATGGAGGAGAAGCATCTTAAAAAATGCTCAACTTCATTAGTCATTAGGGAAATGCAAATCAAAACAACCCTAAGATTTCATCTTACACCAGTCAGAATGGCTAAGATTAAAAATTCAGGAGACAGCAGGTGTTGGAGAGGGTGTGGAGAAAGAGGAACACTCCTCCACTGCTGGTGGGGTTGCAAATTGGTACAACCACTCTGGAAATCAGTCTGGCGGTTCCTCTGAAAACTGGGCACCTCACTTCCAGAAGATCCTGCTATACCACTCCTGGGCATATACCCAGAAGACTCCCCACCATGTAATAAGGATACATACTCTACTATGTTCATAGCAGCCCTATTTATAATTGCCAGATGCTGGAAAGAACCCAGGTATCCCTCAACAGAAGAGTGGATGCAAAAAATGTGGTATATCTACACAATGGAGTACTATTTAGCCATTAGAAACAATGAATTCGTGAAATTCTTAGGCAAATGGATGGAGCTAGAGAACATCATACTAAGTGAGGTAACCCAGACTCAAAAGGTGAATCATGGTATGCACTCACTAATAAGTGGTTATTAACCTAGAAAACTGGAATACCCAAAACATAATCCACACATCAAATGAGATACAAGAAGAAAGGAGGAGTGGTCCCTGGTTCTGGAAAGACTCAGTGAAACAGTATTCGGCAAAACCAGAACGGGGGAAATGGGAAGGGGTGGGAGGGAGGACAGGGGAAGAGAAGGGGGCTTACGGGACTTTCGGGGAGTGGGGGGGGCTAGAAAAGGGGAAATCATTTGAAATGTAAATAAATTATATCGAATAAAAAAATTTAAAAAAAAGAATATACATGGAATGCAATCACTGATAACTGGATATTAATTAGCCCAGAAGCTCTGAATTCTCAAGACACAATTAGCATATCAAATGATACCCAAGAAGAGGGAAAGAGAGGGCCCTGGTTCTGAAAAGACTTGATCCAGCTTTGTAGGGGAGTATCAGGACAAGGAAATGGTAGGGGGTGATTGGGAAACAGAGAGAAGAAAGTGTATAAGTCTGTTGGGGAGGGCGGAACCAAGAAAGGGGAAAGCATTCAGGATGTAAAGAAAGAATATAGAAAATAAAAAAAAAATTAAAAAAGAAACAATCCTTGAACAAAGAATCAAATGTAAACAAAGACTAATATTGTTAGGACTCATATAATTGTGATTATATTTGATAAATATGATCTTAGAACTTAAAAAAGGAAACAGCACACTGTAGCAAAGGGTTAGTTTGTCTTCAGAATATTTCTAGGGAAAATGAGTAAGTGGTCCACCAGAACAGTTTTCTGTGTATTCAAGTGAAAGGAAATTCAAGTATGAAATTAAAAAACAAAAACCATGTAAATATGTTAACTAAATCTTTATATCTTTTTAAAAGCCTTTGTTCTGAAATTATTTAATTTTAGTAACCCAATGTTTAGACCAGCTTCAGAAATATAGCTTTTGATTGACATAAGTTCATAGCATACACCTTAATGTGAAGAACACACTCAGAAGTAGAGTGTCCATGATTCAAGAAATGGTGTAGATTGTTAATCCCTTTCATTTGATATCTTTCTCTCATGAGCTGAGGAAAGAACAGGAATGGATTTTATAAACCTATCAGGATTCAATTAAAGTAAATGCAGCATATTTGCCTGGATTGACATGGAAAATTACATAAACAGCATCAAATTAAGACTCTTCACACAGCTATATACAGTTATAAAAATAAAATCAATATGTGTGAGGATGTGTATGCTAGTTAGAAATAGGTTTACAAAAATATTAACTCCCTATGTCAAGTGGCTACAGGGTAGAAATGACACTTATGTGACTTTCCAAATGTTTATAGTGTTAAACTAGGTTTTTATATAATCACCACATAGTTTTAAAGAAAAAGAATAAACCATATCATCACAGTGGTAAGTTAAAATGAATATCTACTTGTATTTTTGTCCAATATACATCAGTATGAAATGTCCCTAGCAGCAAAGACATTGATTCAGTTTAGACTGCTGTGTAAACTCATGCGTAGTGATGCCTTAACAAATATTCTGTCCTTTGGTCTGTTCAAAGTATGTTCATATTTGTTTTACTCCTGGGGTAGATCATGATGCTGATAATTACTACGTTCAGTTATAAGCAATTTTCTCATGAAATGAACAACATCCCCAGGAGCTGATGGAAACACAAGGAAAATTATAGTTCAATACAGTTAAAAATCTTTAGGTAACTGTGTTGGTTTAAATATGCTTGGCCCAGGGAGTGGTACTATGTGTAGGCGTGGCCTGGTTGGAGTAGATGTAGACATGTTAGGGAAAGTAAGTTATGGTAGAAGCCCAAGGTGCAGTGTTAGTCTTCTCTTAGGAGCCTTCAGATGATGATGCAAAACCTTCAACTACTCCTGCAACATGCCCACCTGGACACTGTCATGCTTCCACCTTGATAATAATAGATTGAACCTTTAACCCTATAAGCCAGCTCCAATTAAATGTTTTCCTTAGAAGATTTGCCTTGGGTGTGTTACTGCTACACAGCAGTAAAACCCTAACTAAGACAATAACTTTTCAAGAAAATCTGTCAATTTACAAATATAGCATCTTCTCTATTAATACAGATCAGAAAGAGTATCTTCAAATGAATAGAATATGTTCAAGAAAATGTTGGGATGTTTTTATTACTCATCTAATAAAGATTTTATTTGATGATTCTAAGTTCAGTAGATCTTTTTTTTTTTTTTGCTGTTTATTTTATTTTATTTTTTTGGCATGGGTCTCATATTATTCCAAAGAAATAGGTACTATCATTTCTTTTTTTTTTTTTTTGCCTTTTTTTTATTCGATATATTTTTTATTTACATTTCAAATGATTTCCCCTTTTCTAGTCCCCCCACTCCCCGAAACTCCCATAAGCCCCGTTTTCTCCCCCTGTCCTCCCACCCACCCCTTCCCACTTCCCCGTTCTGGTTTTGCCCTATACTTCTTCACTGAGTCTTTCTAGAACAAGGGGCCACTCCTCCTTTCTTCTTGTACCTCATTTGATGTATGGATTATGTTTTGGGTATTCCAGGTTTCTAGGTTAATATCCACTTATTAGTGAGTGCATACCATGAGTCACCTTTTGAGTCTGAGTTACCTCACTTAGTATGATGTTTTCTAGCTCCATCCATTTGCCTAAGAATTTCATGAATTCATTGTTTCTAATGGCTGAATAGTACTCCATTGTGTAGATATACCACATTTTTTGCATCCACTCTTCTGTTGAGGGATACCTGGGTTCTTTCCAGCATCTGGCAATTATAAATAGGGCTGCTATGAACATAGTAGAGCATGTATCCTTATTACATGGTGGGGAATCCTCTGGGTATATGCCCAGGAGTGGTATAGCAGGATCTTCTGGAAGTGAGGTGCCCAGTTTTTGGAGGAACCGCCAGACTGATTTCCAGAGGGACAAATCGGCAACCAACAAATTGGGAAAAGATCTTCACCAATCCCACATCAGATAGAGGGCTAATATCCAATATATATAAAGAACTTAAGAAGATAGACTCCAGAAAACCAAACAACCCTATTAAAAATGGGGTACAGAGTTAAACAGGGAATTCTCACCTGAAGAACTTCGGATGGCGGAGAAGCATCTTAAAAAATGCTCAATTTCATTAGTCATTAGGGAAATGCAAATCAAAACAACCCTGAGATTTCACCTTACACCAGTCAGAATGGCTAAGATTAAAAATTCAGGAGACACTCCTCCACTGCTGGTGGGGTTGCAAATTAGTTCAGTAGATCTTAGTGCAACAAGACCTAGAGGACCTGAAAGAACAGCCAATGATATCTCAATTCAGTCCTCACATTGTATCTCATTTAATAGACTCAGAAACTCAGAAACAGTATGAGTGCAGCCACTTGTGATTTCATAAAAGTCAATATTATTTTGTCACCAGAAAGAATGCTAACATTTTTCTTAGAAGAATAACCTTTTATCCATGAATTTATGAATGTACACTTTTCTCCATTTCTGTACATTATTGTGCTTTGATAATACATTGATCATTGATCTAGGAGAAACCGAAAATACTGTTGTTCCGCTAAAGGAACATAGTGGTGATATGAATCCTAAAATCCATCTGTTATACTCATAGATCAGTGTATCACTCATCAATCATCAAGGAAGCTTTCTCCTGCTGAAGATGGGAATAATACAGAAATCCATGATGGGACAATGTGCATAGAGTAAGAGACTTTGGGACACTCAATCCTAAACATGTTTGTCTCCATCAAATTTCTTCCCTTGGGGATCAGGAAACTGAAGAAAAGGTGGAAGAATTGTAACAGTAATAGGGACAAAATACAATTATTAAGTAAGACCTTCTAGGCAAAGCAGACTGAGTGAATATATGATCTCACAGAGGATATGGCAGCATGCACAAGTCCTAAACAGGAATAAGCCAGATGAGGTCCCAATACTGTGATGGGACATGAGCACAAGCCCCCATCCCTAACCTGGAAGCTATGTCGAAGTGATAACCACTCACAAAGAAGAGTTAGTTTTCTCCAACAGAGTGCTATTGCAATACAAACTACACGTAAGAGCAGGTCCCATGCCCAGTAGTAAATTGACAACACAAAACTAACAAAATGGTATTTTGGAGTGTTTTTATTTTACTTTTTGTCTGATAATACTTAAGCTTTGTATGGGTTGGTTTATTTCTGTTTGTTTGGCTTTTGTTTTTTGTTTGTTTGTTTGTTTGAATGTCTGTTTTCATATACAGGTCCTTTGTTCTTATAGCTATGGATTTTGTGTTTTCATAGGATTTCTGTGTGAGTAAATGTGTATTTCTCTGCATTTATGTGTGTGTTTTGTGCTACACCTTTGCTCTTTTTTTCCATTCATTTGTTTGTTTTGTCTTATTCAGGTTTGTTTTAATTATTATTATATTATTTTGTCTTTATCTTTCTCTCTCTCCAATGCCTGTTTATTTTCTTGTGAATGAGAGAAAGAAGGAGTATAGATTTGGGTGAGTGAGTAAATGGTGAGAAACTGGGAGGAGTTTTGGAGGGGTAATCATAATCAAAATATATTATATGAAAAAGTTCATTTTTAGTAAAATAAAAGTAACTATCTGTACCTCAACAAAAATACCATAAAGTAAAATAAATACTTAAGTATTCTCTCAGTTTTAACACAAGATTTCAAAGTAAGAAATAAATGTTGTGTGGCTCATTTGCTAATCTTATTCATCCCTAATCATTTATCTGTATGTGATAAATCTGGTGCCAATTGTCAGGTCTCACAATGACAGCAGACTATATTCAGAAATAGTCTTTATTTTTTAATTTTTTATCTTCTTCCTGTACATAAATATTTGCTTACTAGTTGGGATTGAATAGTGTTGTCATTGCTGCTATTTATTCCAAGTTAAACTACATTGATTTAAATTAAATACATATGTTGTAGCAGCTACCTTAGCTTTTTCCTGCTGGTGTGCAAATTGTCACATACTAGACAGCTTATGAAAAACAGGGTTTCTTTAGTTTAATGTAGTTGGTATTTTTCTTTCTTTCTTTCTTTTTTCTTTCTTTCTTTCTTTTTTCTTTCTTTCTTTCTTTCTTTCTTTCTTTCTTTCTTTCTTTCTTTCTTTCTTTCTTTCTTTCTTTCTTTCTTTCTTGCTTTCTTATATGTTTAAGGGCTGGAAGATTCTATAGTTCTGGAAAATTTTTCCATCCTAGAGCGATCTATCCAGTTGTGTTCTTTTGAGATTGAAGTCTCAAAGCAGACTTTCCTGTTATCTTTGAGAAATACAGTAACCATAAAGTTTCCATCTACAATACCATGAACTGAGTTTGCATATTAGTTTACAACATATTAATTTTCAGAAAAATTTCAGACCAAAACAACCACTGAATTTATTATATCAAACTACAAGATTTAGAAATACAGCTAAAGTGCTATGAGAATTGTCACTTAAGCAAGTATGTACATCCAATTTTAATATGTGCAAGCAGAGGCCAGGCTAGTATTTACAATAGTCATAGCTGTATCCAATAGAAGAAGATTCATAAGAACAAGGAAAGGCATGCACTTTTTCCATCAACGTAAGAAGAAACTGAAACTAATTTAAGAAATCATGAAGTAATGTTTTAAGCTAGACTGAGTAACCAGTTTGGAGCACATTGGTGATTATCACTCCTGAAAACGGATGAAGCTAAATGGATAAAATGTTCTTTAAAGATTGGCTAGCTCATAACAATACTATCATTTCAGGCAGAACTCAGCATGTAAAGCTCATTACCACATATTGCAAAGTCAGCTGTCATTGGCATGGTGTGATAACTATTTTGACAAGATCTAGAATCTCCTAGAGGAACCTCTGGGCATGTCTATGAACAGATTTCTAGATTGGATTCCTTGAGGTGACAAGACCCATATTAAATATTGGTAGGAGCATCCTATTGTCTGGTGTACTGAAATAGATGAAAAAGAAAACAAACTGAGCACCAGGCTTCATCTTTCCGGATTCTTACTCTGGATACTATGTGATCAAATAGTGTTTTCCTGTCCCTGACAAGATGGTGGATTCTCTCTGATGGCAGATTGCACCTATAAGCCAGAATAATTGCTTCTTTTCTTAACTTGCACTGGTCAGAGTTTTCCTTATAGTAAGAACAGTAACTCATCCACATGACTAGATGGGAGACCAGGGAAATATTTAAATGTTTGCTTGTTAATTTTTCATGTGATATATATATATATATATATACATATATATATATATATATATATATATATATATATATATATATATATATATATATATATATATGAAGAAATTGATGACTATGCTACAAGGGGAAATTGGTTGCTACCCCAATAAGTAAGGGTTAGGGTGTTCTGGATTATAACTGGTATGCAGACTGGAGACATTTGTTCTATACAGAAGATTCCTCTACAGACTCATCATCCCCCTGTCCTAACTCACCTGCCATTGTGAGTCAAGATTATTCTCTTGTCTTTGCACAAGTATTTTGGGTGAAAAGTGTCTCTCAAGGAAAGTAAAGTTTAGAGAGATTATGGAAAAAATACATATAAGTCAGTGTTATTGCTCAGCATATTTGAATTAAAGATTTTTTTATATTCTGGGTTTTATAATAGCAGGAAAATTTAAAATGTCCTTGGAGTCTGCAGATGCTGATGCACATTTCGAGAATTTCTAAATCATGTCATTTTGCAAATTCTGACTGCATAATATATTTCAGACTGACAATTATGATATAAAGATTACAACAGAAAAGACTATAATGAATCCAATCTATTTAACTGATATATTTCACCTCCCTGTGTAATAAGGAACTATATTTAGACAAAGAAACTGATTGTAATGACATGAGAATAAATGCTGTTTTGGAAATAAGAACACAGATGAATACTCTACACAGGAAAAAAGATATTTTCTTCTCTTCGTGTACAATTTACAATCTAATTTAAACAAATAATCACATACAAGCAAAATTAGAATTGTGGCTCTTGCAAAGTACAGCTGTAAAACGTCTGCCTTATCATAGAAAAATGTATTTCTCTCTGAAAATACAGGAAACAAGTTGGCAAGGGTGCAATTCTTGGCTGAAAAAAGGCACAGTATTGGTGAGAGCTAAAGATGAGGATGCATAGTCAAGTGTGGAAAGCTATGATTAAGATAAACATATTCAACATAAATACAATGGAACAGCCCAGCCACCAAAATCATGGATCCTGAAGCCATTCACTGAGGAAAGTGACTTGTTTAAAAAAAATGGTACCCAACATCTGGCTATTCTTCTAAGCATCTGAGACATATTTTATGATCTTGACATTTCCCATTCCTTTTACATTTAATTTTTTGCAGAAGTACACATTTGATCAGAAGACACAAATATAGTATTAATAGTATTATCACATATGAAGTCTTCAGAACCATGAAAGCAATGAGGTCTCCTAGATTCTAGACCTGAAGCTATATTCCTTTTAAAAGTACAGAACAAATATACATGTCTTTTATGTCTTTAAAATAATGAAAAGGACATGATGTAGCAAGGTGCCACTTTCTGTTCAGAACCAATCCCATGTTGCTCTCCACAGAGAAGTGGAAATCCTAATGAGTTGTCCCTCTTACTATAACTAGACCCATGGACATGATTGGCATCTTTCTCATATCAAAACCAACTTAGATTACTGGCCCAACGTCATGTTGCATTTCTCCATACTTGTCTGTTTTAGCATTAAAGATGCAAAGATGACTTAATGGGCCACAGTTTGGTTTCTTTTCTTTACTCCTATATCCTCAGCCCCAGGAGTAAGACTGGGTATGGGAGAATCCTTAGTAGATTGTGAAATCTGATAAGAAGCCCTTCGTTATATGGCTTTACTGGCATACAAGCTAAGCATATCAAATTATTGACATATATGGAGTTGGGATTTCATTCCATTTATTTTTTTTAGGAAAATCAAAATTAATTAGGTTTAAGTAAGAAAAGAAAGAAATGGAGTCAGCTGTCTCATAACACTAGTAGCATTATATTTTTAAATTAAATATACTAGAGAGCAATAGTGTTAAAAACTGCATGGTATTGGTACAGTGACAGGCAGGCAGATCAATGGAACAGGATTGAAGATCCAGAAATGAACCCACACACCTATGGCCACTTGATCCTCGACAAAGGGGCTGAAAACATCCAATGACAAAAAGATAGCCTTTTCAACAAATGGTGCTGGTTCAACTGGAGGTCAGCATGCAAAAGAATGTGAATTGATCCATCCTTGTCTCCTTGTACTAAGTTCAAATCCAAATGCATCAAGGACCTCCACATAAAGCCAAACACTCTGAAGCTAATAGAAAAGAAACTGGGGATGACCCTTGAGGACATCAGCACAGGGAGAAAGTTTCTGAACAGAACATCAATAGCGTATGCTCTAAGATCAAGAATTGACAAATGGGACCTCATAAAATTACAACATTTCTGTAAGGCAAAGGACACCATCAAAAGGACAAATCGGCAACCAACAAATTGGGAAAAGATCTTCACCAATCCTACATCAGATAGAGGGCTAATATCCAATATATATAAAGAACTCAAGAAGTTAGACTCCAGAAAACCGAACAACCCTATTAAAAATGGGGTACAGAGTTAAACAAAGAATTCTCAACTGAAGAATTTCAGATGGCAGAGAAACATCTTAAAAAATGCTCAACTTCATTAGTCATTAGGGAAATGCAAATCAAAACAACACTGAGATTTCACCTTACACCAGTCAGAATGGCTAAGATTAAAAATTCAGGAGACAGCAGGTGTTGGCAAGGATGTGGAGAAAGAGCAACACTCCTCCACTGCTGGTGGGGTTGCAAATTGGTACAACCACTCTGGAAATCAGTCTGGCGGTTCCTCCGAAAACTGGGCACCTCACTTCCAGAAGATCCTGCTATACCACTCCTGGGCATATACCCAGAGGATTCCCCACCATGTAATAAGGATACATGTTCTACTATGTTCATAGCAGCCCTATTTATAATTGCCAGAAGTTGGATAGAACCCAGGTATCCCTCAACAGAAGAGTGGATGCAAAAAATGTGGTATATCTACACAATGGAGTACTATTCAGCCATTAGAAACAATGAATTCATGAAATTCTTAGGCAAATGGATGGAGCTGGAGAACATCATACTAAGTGAGGTAACCCAGACTCAAAAGATGAATCATGGTATGCACTCACTAATAAGTGGATATTAACCTAGAAAACTGGAATACCCAAAACATAGTCCACACATCAAATGAGGTACAAGAAGAACGGAGGAGTGGCCCCTTGTTCTGGAAAGACTCAGTGAATGCAGTATAGAACAAAATCAGAACAGGGAAGTGGGAACGGTTGGGTGGGAAAACATGGGGAGGGAAGGGGACTAATGGGACTTTCGGGGAGTGGGGGTCCAGAAAAGGGGAAATCATTTGAAATATAAATAAATATATCAATAAATAAAAAAATATTAACCTGAAAAAAAATATTTGCCTAATTTACATTTCACATGTTTCCCCATTTCCTCATTACCCCTCTAAAAACCCCCTACTACATCCATTCCACCCCTGCTTACCAACCCCCCTCCCACTTTTTTGACCTGGCATTCCCCTACACTAGGGAATCAGTCCTTCATAGAACCAATGGCTTCTCCTCTCATTGATGTCTGAAAAGGCCATCCTCTGCTACATATGTAGATGGAGCCACAGGTCCCTCAATGTGTCCTCTTTGGTTGGTGGTTTAGTTCCTGGGAGATCAGGGAGTACAGGATGGTTCATACTGTTGTTCCTTCTAAGGGGCTGCAAACCCCTTCAGCTTCTTGAGTCTTTTCTCTAGCTCCTCCATTGATGATCCTATGATCAATTCATTGGTTGGCTGTGAGCCATATGTATTTTGGTCCCCCTTCTAAGAAGGACCAAAGTATGCACACTTTGCTCTTCCTTCTTTTTGAGTTTCATGTGGTCTGTTAATTGTATCTTAGGTATTTAGAGCTTTTGTGCTAATATCCACTTACCAGTGAGTGCATACCATGTGTGTTCTTTTGTGATGGGGTTATCTCACTCATGAAGATATTTTCTAGTTCCATCCATTTGCCTAAGAATTTCATGAACTAATTGTTTTTAACA